>NC_084950.1:22056022-22321022 GCF_949316205.1 Platichthys flesus | reverse complement strand
CTCTCGAGGAAGTTTTCTTGCGCATAGCCAGAAATCTCCACTCCAGTATACAGTACACAACCCAGAGTCTCCAGTGTTTTATTGCAAATGTTATGACGGGTTTGTTCATTTACAGCTTGATTTATAGAACATTTAATTACGTTCTATCAGGTATATTTTCAAAATCAAACAACACAGACGGTTAGTTTGACTGTACAGATTGACTGTACTAGGTTTTCATGGGGTTTGCTTCCAATGAATACAACCACATGACTGGAAGTATCTAAATGACTTTTCCCTTAAAGCAAACATCTACTCTGACACTCATTTGGCTTTATTTGACCTTTGAGCTGCTCTGGTTGCACTTAGATCGATGATTTGAAGATCAAAGTGGTCGACTTGGCAGGTGTGAAGAAGCCCGCTCTGAAGAAAGTGCGTATGTCTGCCGACGCCATGCTGAAAGCTCTGCTGGGCTCCAAGCACACAGTCAACATGGACCTGAGGGCAAACCTGAAGCAGGTCAAGAAGGAGGTGAAAGAGGAGGTGAGTCTCCTCAGGAGGACAATCCCACAGGTAATAAAAGAAGATTTCAACCGTGGACAAGTGTTGACTGCACTGTTTGTGTCCTGCAGCCTTCAGAGCAAGTCGGCGACTGGCGTAAGAATATTGAGGACAAGGCTGACAGGAAGAAGATGTTCGAGACTTCCTAAAGAACTTAACTCTTTCTTTATGCCGGTTCATAGTACTTCTTTGGGGGAATTTATGATTTCTTTCATTGAATTCAAAAAACCTTTTCTTTCATTAAAACTGTAAATTTCAGCTTGGTGTCTTATTGTACATTTGTATAGCGAGTGGTTAAGAAGGGAAACTACTCTTTAACCTCGCCTCACACTTCCCGTTTGGTTCTGTGTTGGTATTCACTTTTGACAACCTCCTTCTCTTAGTGTTTTTTATAATAAACATGCTTTGTTTCCTACATCTGATCTCATGAGGTATTCTGTCTTTAACTAAGTGGTGCTCAACACTGCAGAGGAAGCACACAACACACCATCATCGAATCTTGATCGTTGTACAGAACAAAATATTTCTCACTGTTTTGTTTTGTCAAATGTTAAAGCAAACTTACCTTGAGACAAAATTCATGCCTGTTTGTGTCACTTCATGCAAACTTGTATCTTGGTTTAACAAATTCAAAGTCTTTGCAAAGCATCACAATTATGTCTTTGGTGCAGAGATCAATGTGACTGATTAGGATGAATTAGGTTGGAAGGTGAGATTGAGATTTAACAGGGTTGTGTTTTGCTCTTTGTAGTGGTGTGCATATCATGGACGGACAAGACACCATATCCATGTTTCCATCTATGTCAACCCCAGAAAGGTTATGCTGACTGGATTATGCTTTACTCAATGAAATATGTTATTTATCATATTCATTGTGTCAAAATTTGCTATTGTTATGTAACAATCAGTCAAAATGTCAAATGTTTTTTCTATTTTCCATCTGTTCATGAACATAATCCAGGCAGCAATTACCAAAACAATGATTGGCGAAACAATTTAATAATAGATAAACATGAATTTGCATGGATACATTCATGTGTTCAGGGAGGTGTGAAAAGTGAATGTTGACATCTTCTTCTTTAATTTTCTATATTCTCTTTTGCTCACATAATGCATTTTCCTGTTTTGTAAAAGAAAGCAAATAATATTTGTATAAATATAAAAAATGAACTACTCTAAACTCAAGGTAACACTCGCTACCCTATGCCAAAGCTCAATTACCTGTAGTTGGAAATAAAGAAAATACAAAAGCACATTTGCCTAGAAAAGCGCTATTTAAATACAAAACCATTTACCATTTACCATTTACCATTTACCATTTACCATTTACCATTTACCATTTACCATTTTCATTTATGTTCTATTTCTATTTCTATTTTTAACTTAATGTTTTGAACCTTTCTTAGGACAGGAAATATACACATACAATTTTACCCACTCAAATGTTTCTGTGCAGAAAATATTCATGTACTTTTTTGTAGAAATACACAGATACTTTGTATCAGTACAGGGCTGTGGTGTTGCTCATACTGACCACATAGTGTCAGCAGAGGTCTTCATGTTCCACACCTGCAGTGTTTGTAGTGGTCAGTGTGAGCAGTCTTTTGTCCTCTGAAAAAATCTCAGGACAGATTTCACTTATGTTGACCGGAAAAAAATGAAATTCAAAGTAAATCAAATCCTTCCAAACATTTTAGTCACGATTTAGCACAAAATACCTGAAAAAGTAGAAAATCTACTTAATCTACTTAATCTTACTTTAGTGTGGCAAATTAAAAAAAGCTTAAATAAAATGCTGAATTGCTTCAATGTTCATGTTTGTTTTCTTTTAACTGCTTGAGATATCATGGCCCGAATACTCATTTTTATTTACTTGTTTTTGTGTTTTAAATATTTTGAATACTTATATTTTAACATGATTAACAAGTTCTAATACAATGAATATGTCTCAATTGTTGTTCAGCAGCAAATATTTTAGTAGTAATCAAAGTGACCAAGGAGGATGACTGAGATTTAAACCAGTTAACGAAGCCTTACTGGCTGAAGAATGTCTGTACTTCATTCCTCCTCATAAAAACATAATCAATATCAAATGGAGCTTATTGACCAGAGATGGACACAGCTCAGTCACACAGAAGGTGAGCAGCATCAGTTTAACTTTTCAATGGTTTTTGTAATTTGCTCAGAATGAACTGAAACAACTCTGATTTCAAATCAGCAACAAATAAGGTGCTTTACCTTATTTTAGGAGAATTCAATGTGTTTTGAAATCTCTTTATCTATTATGACTACATGTTTAATATTGAGATTGGTTGCTTATCACGTCAGCTTGAACCTTCTCACTGTAGTTTAATATCTTCATTTTCATAAGAATGAATGACATTTTGGGAAAATATCAATCAATTACTGAGATGAAGTGTTGCTCACCTAAAAGAGTCAATGGCAAACTTATTTGCTGCATTCAACCTTCTCAACAGTTTGTTGAAATTTTCCCAATTGGAAATATTTTTTAAAACTGTCAGAGATTCATATCTGTGGCATTGAACCATTAATGACAACCTCAATGACAATAAACAACTTATGTAAAGTCTTAATATTCTAACCTGCTAATTATGCTCAATAATCATTGATCATCAGGTTTATAAAAAGACCAATGAAGGCTTTGCCTCAGGAAGTTTGCCTCAGGAAGTTGAGCAGCTGTTTCAAATTCAATTGGGCCAAACAACAACATACATTGTCTCAAGTTGTGTGTTATGGCTAGGTGTCCCAAACAGTTTTCTGACTCATAAATGTGGTTAAAGAGGTACACTGTATCAGTAATTAGAGTGTTGTTATACAAATGAACATTTTGAAAGTATAGAGATTATAAATATGGAATATTTAACAATGATGGTTGTTTTTAGGTTGACTATCAATGACTATCTTCTTCATTAGGTCTGGTCTTTCTTGACTCTGTTGCAGGTCTCCTCCTGCCCTGCTGTCAGCCTGACCCCCTCACTGAAGACTGCTGACCCAGCATCAGAGATTGTAAATTTGATTTACAAGGTCAAAGGATGAAGGTATTTGTTGCGCCCCTCATGGACGTGGTTAGGCTCAGAGTTCCACGTGGCCATATTGAGAAACCTCTGATCACCCACCTAAGCCCATATATACCCCCCTAAGAAATGTTCATCTTTTAGTCTGTGATTACCTGACAGGCTCCTAGTCCTCCAGACAGCCTCTGCTGCCCTCCTCATCGTCACTTTGTAGGTGAGAAACTTTTACTTTGTGGATTTAGTGGCTAAAGGGATTGAGGGATACTTAGTAGAAAAGATGATGATGGATTTGTACAAGAACCTTTAAACTTTTTGTAGAATTTAAACAATGTTCAATGACTGAGTTTGTTTATAACACTCAGTTTATATTCAAGTAATAATTAACATCTTGTTTACAAGGTATTCTATCATGGGATATTTCCCCAAATCCAATTAGAATATTTAATATTAATTCAAAATGTGAAAATATTGCATACGTAGTCAATCTGATCCAAGTTTGGGATTCAATTTATAGAAAAATAGCTAGAAACAAATCATACTCACTAAATATTCCACATAAACATCCCAAAAAGACTTGAATAAGATCAGATAAGAAAGAAAGTCCTCTGTTAGTCCCACAATGGGGAACTTTGTTATTTATAGGAAAGTGTGTTAACTAAAAGCACTTTTTGTTTATTTTGTTGTGGCCTACCAGCCTGATAATTGACACTTGTAGATTCTTATTGCTTCCCCTCTTCCATGTTACTGCTCATAAACAAATCATCGTAAACGTCATTGTTGACATTTGACTCTGAGCCAGGATTAACTCTGACCTGATGCCTCAGGATTCGAGAATGATTCCTGAAAGTTTCTATTTTTATCACAGAGAAATTGTCAGAGACACACAAGTAACCCAGAACAAAACATTTATTCATAAAATAAATACAAAGTTACGAGCAATAACATTATGTTTTACAAAACATTCAGACGATTCAGAAAATTCTGCATACATTAAAAAAGATTCCAAGTACAATTTCAAAATAACTTAATTATATGTTTTGCTGGAAAGTGTGACAGTGTGTAAATGTAAATTGTCTGAGTAATTCTCAAAACCTTTAGTTTCTTATTTTTGTTTAACAGTTTAAAACTAATTTTTTAAGATTCTGTCTGTGAGTCAAGTCCATAAAAACTGAAAGTGCTGATGTTATATTTTGCTGCAATTGAGCTGCAAACAAAACAGGTGTAGTTTTCCTCCTGTATATCAAAGAGTCACTTTTGCGACTTCAGGGTCAAAGGTCGAAGGTCTGACCCTGATGTAAACTGACGTGTGTCACTAACTACAGAACCTTCTTCCTATTAAGTGCAGATCTGAATAAATCAATTGAATGGACGTTTCTAAACCAGCAGCTGTGTTTTGTTTAAATGTGTTTAAACCGAAATATGTGTGAAGTGTTCAGAGTCAGTCAAACATCCTATATTCTTATTTGTCGAATAATGTCTTTTGGTTTTGCCAGATTTTTTGCCTTAGTCTGAAACCAAAAAGAAGCCAAGATGTCTGAGTAAGTGTAACTTTATTCTTTGTTGTCTTTTTTTGCTACTTCCACAAACGTCAAGAACTATTATTCCCTGCTTTCCCCAAATTGTGTGAATCAAGGCTGAAATAATTAGAGGAGCTAATATCGATTGAAGGATCGAAATACAAGAGATCTAATGGTTAATACAAACCTTTGGGTTTTAAGACTTTTATTTCCACAGAACAGGACATTTCTATTCAACTTGGATCTCACTGAGCTCTTATTACCATGTATTACAATTTATAAATGAAATTTTACTATTTTTAGTTATACTATCCATTGAGCTGTTTTTACTTTTATAATTAATTTCACTGTTTGTACTTTTACTATTCTGACATTTTATTGACTCATAATATTGACTAATATTGGAAGAAAATATCAGCCTATAAATCCATAATAAATCTTACCATGGGACTTTAACACCTTGGGGCGATTTTCTGTTCATTCATTTAATGTTGTTATTAATATGATGTTTCCATTGTTTAAAGTGGAAAGAAGATGACATCAAGCCGCAGGCATCATCTTAAGGTAAAACAAAGTGAACAGAATGTCCTTATTGTTCCACAGGAAAATAAATTAGATTCAGGCTGCTTACAGAGACAAACAGAACTGCAGTGGTATGATCATGTTTCTCTGTCTGCTGGATGTACAAATATGCCACTGGGATCAAACCAGTTAACTATAAGAGCTTCTGTCCCCTGGAGATAAAAACTATCATTTATAGCAGCTTTAATGTGAAACAAAAGTGTCCTTGTCCGGCAGAGTTTGATGCTGCAGATCGCTGCTCGCTGGCTGGAGCAGGAAACTACTGATCTTGCAGCCGCCAAAGAAGCTTACATGGCAGAGAATTGCCCCGCCCCCAACTTGAGTGGAGACCAAGCAGCTCTGTTGGTAAAAAACCCTGCAACATACAAAATGAGGAGGAGCTAAAGTGATGGAGAGCTGATTCTGTGAGAGAAACTCTTCTTTTTCTTTATCGACAGGAATTCTGCAAAAAGCTGTACCAGTCCCTGGACAAGATCGATGAGGACAGATACGACAACGAGGCCAAAGTTGCAAAGGCAGACAAGGAGGTACAAACATATCTCCGACACGTATAAGGAATATTAATTGGATGAGTTTACATAAGTCTCTCTTTCATTTTTAAGACTCTCAGTGAATCCATTGACGTAATGTTATTCTACGCTTTACTTCCTCATACTGTTTTTTTTTTCTGGTTTAAATTAATTCTGATGGCTTTCAGTCTCTTCCAAAATGACATTTTTTTCTGACAAATGATTAAGGTATGCTAACTAACCAGGCTCCTAACCAGCCCCCAGTCCAATCTGTCTGGTAATATCTCTCTGTGACGGTGCGTCACTGTAGCGTCCAGTTTAGAAACATTATTCGAAGCAGAAACAACACATGGAACTTAACTGTCCACCTGAAGTTGCTTGGTGATCTATCATCACCTTTGTAGTAACTTTGTGGTTCTCCGTGTGTATGACTGTATCACCCTGCTGTGTTTGGTCTTTAAGTCTCTCTTTGTGTTTCCAGATCGAGGAGCTGAAGCTCAAGGTGGTGGAGCTGGCTGGAGTGAAGAAACCCGCCTTGAAGAAGGTGCGTATGTCTGCTGACTCCATGCTGCAGGCTCTGCTGGGAGGAAAACACAAGGTGACCATGGACCTGAGGTCCAACCTGAAGCAGGTCAAGAAGGAGGTCAAAGAGGAGGTGAGGCGTTGTTCCATATATTTTTCCACATTGACATGACGGACAACATCTCAACTCATCAAATCTCTACATTTGTCAGGGTGGGGAGGCGGTCGGCGATTGGCGTAAAAACATTGAGGACAAAGCTGACAGGAAGAAGATGTTCGAGACCTCTTAAAGACTTTCAATTTCAACTTTCTGTTTTCACTGCTTCTGAGCTGCGACATCATGTACCACTGTTACACCTGACCTTTTTCATTGATTTGGAAAATCTTGTGCAATTAAATTCCTTTTTTTTGGAATATGGCAATGCTGTGATTCGGTCGTTTTTTACAGACAGTGTTTGACGGATTGGAAGTAAAGATGTCGATGTAACTACAGATATTGGCAATATCTGCCCTGATTAAACTTATAAAGTTATCAGAGATCTTACAAGTTTTTTTTACAGGCCACATTTTCTAACCCTGATCCAATAAACTTGGGTACGACATCAGGTTAGATAGATGTAGGTCTTTTGATATCGTCTACAGTATAGTAGACTGAATTCATAACTGCAACCATTTAACAAAATATTTATCAACATCACGGGACCTTTGGGTTTCTCACAGTGATATAAGACCGCCATTCTGTAGCCATGACCAAATGTACACCTACATTTGTATCTTTCATCTGAAACCTCCCAAACCTCAGTATTTTCCCACAGTAGAGAAGTAACGTTAACTTTAACTTTAATAAATGTTTGACTTGGCCCAGCTTCAAGTTAGGGAGCGTATATTACTCCAGTTAACTTAGGGCTGTGCTGTTGTTAAACCAGCAGATGTCAGCAGAGAGCCTTCCTCTCACTCTCCTCTCTGCTGCTCAGCGCATCATCATCTCTCCTTAGTCACAGTCATGAAATGTGGCTGAATGCCATTGAGCCACAACTCTTTGCTCTACCTCCTCATCACATCTGGCAAACAAAGCAGAGGCAACATGGAAATCTACAAACGGTGAGTAACTCTCTCCTTTTCCCACTTTTTTTAGGCTACTATATATCATCTTGGGCCTTGACTCACTTTTGCATTAAACATGTGTGCTGTGTTTTGAGTACATCATATAAACTACATTTTCTTCCCGCTTTTCAGTGATCCTACATTCATAGGATGTGTAAAGGTCAAAACAATTTAGCCAAATTCCCCCAAAATTCAACCTGACATTTCGTTCTGTTGAACTTGAATGTTAAAATTATAAAAGTATGTTTTTCCCAGAGAATGACGATGTTTTCTATTGGTTAACATGTCCTTGTACTGTATTTATTGATTAATGGCATATGATGACAGCCTTCCACTATCCAAAGCTGATTGGATAGTGAATGGCATAGATTCATAACTTCATTATCGAAGAAGAATTTATAAGCTGACTGATATTCAAATCTGCAGAATTTTATCACAGTCAATCCTCCTCATCACTCTAGCTGAATATGTGCAGTGATAACATCCACTCAGATTAATCTAATGAAAGAACTGGATCAACCACTTTTTTCTGTGTTTATGAATTTGTATTGACTGAAAAACTTTTTGCGTGCTCTTATTCTGCCTCCTCTCTTCACTTTTCGGCAACATGCTCCCACTTCCAGTGACGGAGGACAAAACGCACAGTTCTCCCTCTGGAAAGAAATGTGTGTAAAGGCTACAGAACATCTGAAGTGAACATGACGCCTTCAGTCAGACCACACATGGTCTTCTCAGACTGTAAACTTTGGAAAATCCCCACCTGCTTTGTTTAAATCAAGCTCCTGAGGCTTCGTGTTTACTGAAATATACCAAAGCACCATGTGGCCATGTGACTAGCAGCTTTACAACTCACTGCTGGCCTGCTGCTATAATGGAAACTGTATCTGTGCTGCATTAATCATTTCACCCTCTCCACTGCGACTGTTGGGTAACAATTGCTCCATCCCCCTTGCTTGTCTCCGTGGGAGGGAACCTGATAGCGTCTCAGCATCCAGTCCATGGAGGCGACTTCCTGCCCAGCAGAAATTTACGAGGTTCCTCTGAGAGTTGCAGAGGTATTTCTGGAGCCTGTTGGCCCATTGGTCTGAAGTTTCTCCACTACCATAAAGAGGGCTGACTTTTCTGCTGAGTGGGCACTTCGCACCCTATATACCCTGTTTATTCTTTACTGTATGGGACTTGGCAGCGTGTCTGTCCCTTCTTCTTCACCTTCCTCGTCACGCTCAGTAGGTGAGAGTCTCTCCTGCCACTTCTTTTCACTCTGGCAGCAAACAATACAGGGAGTCACACTGAGGGATTGGAGTTTGGTTTATTCCACAGATTATTAAAGGTGGTGCTGCATGTTTGACCTTTGACCTCTGAAGCTGCATTCAGAGGTTTGGAGGTAGAAACAGTAGCTGAGATTAACTGTACTGGTTGAAGGACACTGAAGGGCATTTAGCTCAGGCACGTTGACGTTTTATTCAAACCTTAAGTGAAACTGATGCAAATGTTTAATTTTGAAGGGGTCTTAGTGCAAGATCATGGCCTTTGGATGTGTTTGTGTGTCTTGCATTGTGTTGACACTGAAATGTTGAGGTTTGGTATTTAAAGTAAGAAGTGCATGATAGATCATCCCGCTTAATTTTTGAACACATAAAAATCGATCAAATGAATTTTCATATATTATATTGCTTTTCTCTGTTCAGTCTTTCAATTCTTGTTACTTTTTTGAAATTCCCCTTTTTATAACGAAGATTTTGAAAGCACTTTTGAAATCATGGAATACCTATCCAGAGTGGTGGAAGGGAACCAGTTCTGATAATAATAATTCAGAATCTTTTTATACATCTTTATATCTTATCATTATCATTATTTGTGGGGAAACTGACCAGTTTCAAGCCTCAAAGCCTCTGCATTATTCGTGTCCGACTCTTCACATTAGGATCTTAACAGTTTCTGCACACGCCCCCCGGCGCCGGCATGCCTGCAAGATGTTGGAGTTGGTGTTAACAGCTCTCACTACGTGCTTTACGCTGCATTTGGTTGCACTGTTGGTGGCATTTCGTGCTCAGTTCTTTGGCTCGCCGTAAGAAGTTAAATTCCAAGCAGAATGTCTTCAGAGGAGCCAACTGTTCGGCTCCAGGGCCACGGCATCTGACCCCGCCCATCCAAATTTAGCCAGTTTGTGGACACCGGCAGCCGGTTTTCCATGATAGTAAAGTGGATCACGTTACCTGCTGGAGGTCAAAGGGTCATTGATGGATAACATGGGGGCAACAAGACTTGTCCAGTCCAGTCAGTGTGTTATATAGAACCTGTCTGCTTGTGTTTAACTGAGTGTTTTCTGTCTCTGAACAGGGTGTAAAGATCACAAGCAGCCAACATGTCTGAGTGAGTACAGTCTTTTTCTTCTCCTTTTCTTCTTCTCCGTTTTCACTGTACTGGTCTTGTCAACCTGCAAAAGAGAACTACACTCAAACTATGCACATTTCATCTGACTCTTTAAACGGCACGTCGTTCCTTTTTTTATACCACCTTGGGGCACTGCCACACATCTCAGGGATGTTTTAGATTTAAATAACAGTGTAGTTCCCACAGCGATGGTTGATCAGAATGAACATAGGAATTGATTAAACATGTTCTGTTGTGATCACAATAGAAGTTAAATATTTTAGACATTCTGAAAAAAATGGATTAGAAGATGTATGTTGATTTTGTGCTTAAAAATACAACTGAATTCAACTGAAACTAAAAATGTAATCAGTCTATTTTGTGAACCTGCACCCAAATGCAGACCTTTGTTTTGGACTGTAGGAACCATTACTTTCTACATCCAAATAACTATGATAATAAATTCATAAATGTACCCGGCAAAGATTCTGGAAACTCTGAAATCATCTGTGAGATAAAAGGTCACAGTGAATATAAATGTTGCAGGATGGTTTATAGGCCCGACCTTTGGCTTCAGATATCAGCAGCTGTAAGTGTTGCTGGCATGTGTGAGGAGAAACACATCAACTGCAGGCTGAGGATGTTATATTAATACATTTGATCGATCTCTATTTTCAAATGGTTGCGGCTTGTTTTCCCTCCACATAACACGGCATGATGAAGCACTGACAGGTTAACTCACCGGCTTCATTGTCTTCACTTTAAGTGCCGATATTTTATTCATGTGTTGGTGTGACATGATTTATCCCTCATGGCTACTGCTAACTTTATCAAATATTGCTGAAACAAGTGAGGAATGCCAGTTCGGGGTGCTGCTGTTATACAGGAATAGTAAAAAAAAAATTGGGTTATAAATTATCTGCGTTCCTGTCTGTACAATAAGGGTATGTCCACAGCAGACAAATTTCTACAGGGCTGAATCATCAATGTCATCATTTAATCAGTGGGAACTAATGTATTAGTGAGTTGCATGATAGTGTGTCATGATGTGTCACGTTGGACTGCGCAGCTGCTGGACCATTCATACCCAACTCAAACACACAGCAGGGTAGAGGGTTCATTTTGGGAGCGCTACACTACAGGAGTATTATATCCTGTGATGCTGGTTTCTGTCAGAAGGGGGTAGTATTCAGCTGTGGATCCTACGAGGACTAGTCACTCATTTTGTTATAACCTTTCTAGTTCCACAATATTCCATAACTCATCACAGTAACAGTAATTTATTATTTGTATTGCTGTAGCGGGTTTTATTTAATGTATGCCCATTTGTAAATCAAGTTAGTTACTGTCTGGTTTCTAAATAAATGCTGCCTTAACAAGACATTAAACCTAGATTGACACTTACTTAGCTTAGCGTGAAAACAAGGAGGAACATTGAGCCTGGTGTCATCCGAAAGCAACACATCCACCTCCCAACATCTCCATCACTAAAAACAATGATATATTGTGTTTCTTTGCATACAACCACATGTCAAACTGTGTTTAAGGTGTGTGTAGCATGTTGAGCTTTAGAGGGTCTGGTACTCCACGACAATTTTGTCATGCTGACTCATTTTCAGCCTTGGCGCTAAGCTAAGCTAACAAGCGTGCGTTGTTTCCTTATATTTGACGTACAAATATGTAATATCAGTGTTCTTATGCAACTCTGCCAAAGAGCAAATAAATGTAATGCACAAAAGTTCCATCATTTTCTGATTGTTACTTTCTTATATTTGCCTCAAAGTGTAAAGAAGATGACGTCCAGCCGCAGGCATCACCTGAAGGTGAGCCAAACCCCCCCTGATTTCACCAGGATTTTTTCAGCAGTGTTTAAGTGTCAGTGAAACCTTTTATTCAAATTTAACACATCATACTTTTATGTCCCTTCAGAGTCTGATGCTGCAGATTGCTGCCACCTGGATCGAGCAGGAGAAGAAGGATGCTGTGGAGACAAAGGAGGCCTACATGGCAGAGACATGTCCCGCCCCTGATCTCAACCAAGACCAGGCAGCCCTCATGGTGAGACATCAATAATATCTTCATCACTGATGCAAATACTCAGTTTCTGATGTTGAATAGACAGAATGTTCAGTGCTTTTCTTCAGTCTTTTGCCTTAAATAGTGAAGCAGCTTCTGAAACTGAATTTTAATCATGATTGGAAACTCAACCCTACTGAAGTTTCCAAAAGTTAACAGCTGTTTGAAGCTTAAAGCTGGAGTTTGCGACAACTGTTGCTCTTTCCAGCACAGAGAGAGTAAAGGTTTGAAATCCTCTTATGGTGGAGTTATTCACCATAATTCTTGGCTACAGCCAAGAATAGAAATCTAAATGAACAAAGATAATATCAATAAATAGAAATTAAAGAGTATTAAATAAAAATAATGTAAAAAAACTGATTGTTATCAGTGATTTAACACAATGGTTATTTATTTAATCAAACAAAGTGTCATATTTAATGACACATCATTTCTGTGTAAAATCTTAGAAGTAAGTGGAATATGTATTTTTCAGCTGATAGTGGAGTAAAAACAACAATATACAAGATTCAAGATTCAAGATTCAAGATTTGTATTTTTCAAATACACAACAATAACATTAAGCAGTCGCTGGCAGTGAAATGCTTGGGTCACAGGCTCTCTTCCTTTGTGGGATGGCAGAATAACTTATTACAGCCACAGCCGCCCCTGTAGTAGGGGCGGCTGTGGCTCAGGGGTAGAGTGGTCGTCCTCCAACCTGGAGGTCGGCAGTTCGATCCCCAGTCTGACCCATCTGCATGCCGAAGTGTCCTTGGGCAAGATGCTGAACCCCGAATGGCCCCCCATAGAATAACTAGGTCCTGCGAATAGATGCACTGTATGAATGTGTGTGTGACTGGGTGAATGTAAAACTGTACTGTAAAGTGCTTTGAGTGGTCATCAAGACTAGTAAAGCACGATATAAATACAAAACCATTTACCATATTGGCTAGAACAGCTGTGGTTTGCTTCATGTATTTATTTGTCGACAGGAATTGTGCAAAAAGATCCACCAGTTCATTGACAAGATTGACGAGGCGAGGTACGACGCCGAGTCCAAAGTGCAGAAGGCCGACAAGGAGGTGAGACATATGAGATGAAGTAATTGGATTTAAATCATTGTTTGGTCAGTTGTTGAGACTTAAAATTGGATTTGTCCAAGTTGACATTTCCTAAATCTTTGTCTTGCTAAAGCAACTTTGCTTAGAGAATTTTAGAATCTGCAATTGTATGGTTATACTACCTTTTAGTCATGAACATTGATAAAGCAACTGATTAGATTTGACCTGGTTTTACAGATCATGAGATTTCTAAAGTGAGTTGAACAAATGGCAGAGGACACTTATGCCTGGTGATTCTTAGTGAAACGTATTGGAAATAACAATGACTTGTTCAGTTGTCCAACATTGTCAACTCTGTTTAAATCTATTACGCAATTTACCTGCGTTAAAATACATTTTGTGAGATCAGACAACAATCAGATGATAAACACTTAAATATATTCATGCTGCACTGGGGATGGATTGTGATCTGATCAGTTAAACCACCCTTGGACACATTCTGACCCCATTGAGCACAAGCGTAAATGCAGTTGTGGTGTCAATAATCCACATACAACAATTTAGTGGGTGGAAATTATATCACATGTGACTGCTCAAATCAGCAAGGCAGCAGCATCCATTAACTAGTAAATACAGGAAACCCTTCTTCTTATTATTTTTCTTCTTCTTCTTCTTCTTCTTCTATTATCCCTTTTATAATCAAACACGAGGATGTGACATGAGCTGGAAAGAGGGATCAGATCACATTGTCATTGTCAATGTGTTTAATTGTCTGTCCCCTCATCTGCTGCTATAACTATACTATAATAAGGTGTATGTGTGGACATTTAAATCCACTTCTGGATGAGTGTTATTTCTCGCAAATTATTATGACTCTAATAGCTATAAGGTTAGTATGTGCTTACATTCACATGCTGGAAGTAAACCAGTGGTACAAAGGAATTCGTGTTCCAGCTCAGTCTGCAGTGTGGTATCCTGAACCGTCCGCCTGAGGGCAACATTTGGCTGTGTAAATGAGGCGTACAAAATTAGACTTAAACTGTGCTGACAGCTTACCATACCAAATTACACTATATAGAATAGTTTGATAGAACAGGAAAGGATAAAATTGCTACTTGAGTTTAGTTTCCATCTGTCTTTGGATTGTATCTCCTTTTAGTTTAAGAATAAATGTTAATAAGCAATATATTCAAATTTACTTTGGTTCATGGATAATTTTTACAAGGTCTGGTAGGGATAGGGTTACAATGTTTTTATCCTGTTCACTAATGTTGCATTTTAAGAATTTCCGTAACCACTCAAAGTTTGCAAACTCATATTAGTGTCACTGTAATGTCTCATGAGTGTAATGCATTAATTACACTCCTTCATTGTTCAGTGAAAAAAATATGAACTCAATCGTCACTGATGTTTCTCTGCCTCCAGATCGAGGAGCTGAAGCTGAAGGTGGTGGAGCTGGCCGGAGTGAAGAAACCCGCCTTGAAGAAGGTGCGTATGTCTGCTGACGCCATGCTGCAGGCTCTGCTGGGAGGAAAACACAAGGTGACCATGGACCTGAGGGCCAACCTGAAGCAGGTCAAGAAGGAGGTCAAAGAGGAGGTGAGGAGAGATTACAAATGTCCAACTGTGTTTCATGTGACACTTGAATTGACAGTCCAGACCAAACCGTGCAGCTTTAACAGGTTTGTGTTGAGCTTGCTAAGAAGTTAAGGTAAAAAGGTTAATACTTTGGTAAACTAGGAGAAGTACCTTGATCCTTATTTTCCAGGAGTTCAAGCAAGTTCTCATCTGATTCCATTTTTTTCATTAGAATATATATGTTACACTTCAATCAATCATTATAGATCATATATAAAAACTGATGATTTAATGAAGCCGTTGGTGATCAATCAGAAGAAATGACAAAAATGTAACTACTGAAGATGGTAAATTCATATTTTCTAACACTGATGATTATCACCTTCCAAAATCCCAAGTTTCAAAGACAGTAAATAACATCAGTCAATTATAAAATCAAATTAACATCCAGAAAGTAATGACTTATTTAAACAAGTAAATTGAGATTGTAAAAGAAACAATTCAGAAAATGTATCCAAAGCAAAAAACTGGGCAAACTAATTAGAATTGGGACACTTTAAGTTAAAAATATTAAACAGAAAGCAAGCACCATTTTTTTCTGGTGGAAAACAGCTTCCATACATTTGGTCTCCTCATCATGCTGTCTTAAACACTCAGGTCACAATACTGTCCATCTATGACCATATCCCTGTTTCACTTCCAACCCCTGATCAATGTTCATATGTCTCGTAGCTGTCAAAGAAACCGATGATTCCCTACGCCCTCTGACAAACACACAGAGTAATAACCCTGTCTGTTGTCATCTTTACTAAGCACAGTCTGCATTTACTATTAACTAGCTGCTTATTGGTATCCTTTAGATGTCAGAATATCCCACACGCACCAGAATATACCAGTGACTTAAAATGATCTAAATCACCCCTATTAATGAAAAATGTTTCCTGAAACTCTTATTCTATTAGACTCTGCTGGTGCATTAACAAAAAAAGCCAATGTGTTTCAAATATAAACCAACTATTACATATAAATATATCTGGAAAAAGTTCAAACTTAACGAAAGAAGGTAATAATAGTTTTACAGTGATTTCTTTCGATGTGATGAATAACTGTATCTTAAGCAGGCTTAAAGAGGCTGCAAGTTGATTTTTATACTCAGATTAAATGAACGGTGATCAGGGTTTCTGAACTAAAAAGTTTGTTATTTAATAGAAAAGGAGACATATCGGCCCATTTTAGATTCAAACTGACTGAAAAGGGAGGAAGGTTCTTGTGTTACTTTAATGTTTTGTGTTAATGAGTCTTTGTTGTTTTTCTTCAGTCAACAGAGGCAGTCGGTGACTGGCGTAAAAACATTGAAGATAAAGCCGACAGGAAGAAGATGTTCGAGACTTCCTAAATCCTGGACTGGAGATGACGACGGCAGGGGAGACGTTTCTGTCCAAGGCCTTAGAGACGGAATGTATGTGTCCCTGAGTCCAAGCAGGACACACCGGGACAAGAATTTAGACACTTCCATTCTTTTCTTTTCTTTTTTTTTTTTTTTTTGTGATACGGTCACTCCCACAGAAACTGAACTCAACCAAAGTAACAGTCACAAGATCTGACAGAGACACATCAGTTCAAAATGTACAAGTTTTCACTGAGTCATCAGAAATAAATGTTTTGAAATAAGACTTAGTTTGTTTGCTACTTTTATCTGCATTTTTATCATTCTTCATTTTTGTTTTTTCCAAATCAAACTTCATCAAAGTAGCAGTTAAACAGCACATTATAATGAGTTATAAGTTAGTGAAAGCATCCTAAAGAAAGTTTAACATTCTGGTAAATGTGTTTGAGTACTGTCTTTCTGAGAGTAGGATAAGAAGATGCATCTCTCTCTCAAGTCTGAACTTTGACTAGAGGATGTGTTTACCTTAGCACCTTCCTTTACATTAGAAATAACATTGATATCCATCCAAGCATGTCTTTTTCCTTTTCCTGAAATGTTGAACTATCCCTATTGAAAAAACACCAGATAAAAGACAACTTCAACACAAGTATCACTAAATAAAATCAAACACATCTAAAACTGCTGATTTGTGTCTGTATCTCTAAGGACATGATGAGAGTAACCTAGTGTGAACCTGTTCAATGGAAAACAACATGTATGTCAAACTCATTTTAAAAACACAGAGCTTTCTATTTGTTCAGAAGTCTGTAAATATTTACAATAGATAAAATGAGGCACAAGACAAGTGTATATTTCCATTTGAGGTGATGGAGCAGCTTAAAAACATTGTGTTTGGGTCGACGTTGAAGATATTTCTTAAAAAATACTTCAGTTTAAGGTTAAAGAGTGTCCTCAGTTTCTTTCTCTCCAGGAGATCTTGACGCCTTCAGATCCAATTGAAGTCTTTTCACAGAGAGGGCGGTTAGCACAGCGGGGCTGGGCCGGGTGTATTTCAGGAGCTCGTCGGCCCATTGGTCTGTCCAGGAAACCATTTCCATAAAGAGGATCTGGACAATTTGCTGAGGCATCGCAATCCACCATATATACCCTATTTCATTTTTCACTGTCTGTGGCTTTGGCAGTGACTCATTTTCTTCCACCAAGTGTGTCTTGTCCTCTTCTTCCTCTTCTTGATAGGTGAGAACTTTATTTTAAATCTACTTTATTTTGTCAACTTTTTTCCAGCCTCTCTGAGACCAGCATCAATTATTTTACCTGACCAAAATAAAAGAAAATTCTTCAGTGCAGCCAAAATTCAACCAGACTCTGTTTCTAAAAATCAACATTTTAAACAGGGTCGTTGACATTTGTTCCCTGAATTTGACCCATCCTGACATTCTAAACTCGCTTTCTACATGTTAGTCATGACATCTGACCTTTTTCTGACAGACCTCGATTCATGAGACCCGTTCATCTGCACTGTTTTGTGTTTTATGATCCTGAAGCCGTTTGAAGCTCAGGGTTAGCAGGTGTTGACTGTAGCCCTCAGGCAGATAAAAAAGAATTATCATCATGTCGTCTGACCAGATGTTAAAATATGTTGCTTGAAGAGTCTGAAGTGGCTTCAGACTCTTCAAGCAACGAATGTTTAAAAGTAATTGGCTGTAGTTTTTTGCTTTGTGTCACTTTGGACAAACTTGAATACCCTTAATTAACCTTTCAATTAACATGAATATTGAATATTGTAAATTATATAATTGATGGATTAATATGTATATTTAATTGGTATGATTTTAATCTGCTGGGTCAGTGTAGAATTGAACAATCTTCTACAAAAAAAAATTGAACGGTATTCCGTTTGTTTTTCTTTAAAATGTCAATAGGAAAAGTCATAAATGGCATATCCCCTGACATCAACCATCAACTTTAGCTAATGATATTTCACTTAGGAATTTTTCAAATGAATCCTTAACTCGATCTGGTCATAAACTATCGGCATACGACACTGGATCCGTTGCTTCCCAGTTTAGTTCAGTCGACGTCGCTGCTCTTCAGCTGTGGCCTCAGATCACATTACGGCAAAAATATGCTCGTCTATACATTTCCATCAGAGCGACAGCACATGCTGAACTCAGAGAACCTCACTGCTGTCCTGATCTGAATGACTACAGCGTTGTTCAGTTTCAAAAATGTAAAATGTTTCCTCTGTTCAAAGTGTTTTTATGTGTTTCCTCAAGCAGCTTGTGAACCACAAAAACTCTCACCATGTCTGAGTAAGTAACATCATAACATCCATCTGGTTTCCATTTCACCTGAATCATTTCTGTGCAGAAATATCTGTTTACAAGCACATAATGGTTTGATTGTCTAAAATATTGTTTTGAAAAAGGGAATACAAAAGCAATCATGGTTACAAGTTAGCAATTAGTTTAATAGCTAGGCTCATAATATGATTGTGAAATTTGGTCAGATCTACTCCACTTCAACTTCCCGACTTCAAAAGGCAAAACATGTTCTTCAACATGGATGTTGAATTTGACTGTGAATATGAAATTAACTGACTTGTGAAACAACTTCTTCTCAAACAGGAAAAAGATGCACTCCAGCCGCAGGCAGCACCTGAAGGTAAACCAACTCATTTCTGTTTAAATGAACGCTGTTTAAGCCCTGGATAAAAACATGTGTGTTAAATCCCCTCAAACCTAATTGAAGAGGACAGTGTTGTGAGTGGACATCTCTCTGTTGTTCGTTCTACAGAGCCTGATCCTCCAGATCGCTGGGACCATGCTCGAGCAGGAGAAACTGGATAAAATAGCGGAGAAGGAGGCCTACATGGCCGAACACTGCACCTCCCCAGACACGCATGGAGACCAGAACACTCTCATGGTGAGAGGAGTGTCACTGTTTCCCTGAAGTGAAAAAAGAAAGAAGAAAGAGGATTCAGAGTTCAGGAAAAGCCTCTGAAGGACCCTTAGATTCAAAGAGTTAGGACTTGCTTGTTGAATAGTCAGTAAACATCCAATGAGAAATCCATCTCAAGATTTGTATGAGCTTATCAATTTTGCCTTGGGTAGGGCAGTTGTTCCGGCTAATAACCCAATATATAATCTCAAAAGCATTCTAGTAAATGTGGGAGGTCACTTTTGAAATGACAGCCAGCATTGATGCCAGACTGGACACATTTTTCAAAAACCTTTCTTCAAACGAACATTCAATGTTTATTTTGGTAGGTCGTTATAATTAAGGTTTTTTTTTTTTTCCTTTGGGTTGATTTCCATATTTGGCCATAATCCAGAGGTATGGACAGCAAGGGGTACTAAATGTGTGGAACGATTTTCCACATTTTACTCAGATCTATTTGCATCATCACTGTCATTATTTTAACCCTGATTGTTTGACATGAAAATCCCCATAGGGTTTTCAATATGGGCAATTTTACCATGATAAACATTATCATAATTCATATAAAGGTTACTGTTTTTTTCCTTTGCTTGCTGAATATCAAAGTACCAAAAGGCAATGTGAACACTGTTAACATGGTCAGTTTGTGCGTTGACAGGAATTGTGCAAGAAACTCCATGCCCTCATTGACCAGGTCGACGAGGAGAGGTATGACGCCGAGGCCAAGGTGCTGAAGGCCGACAAGGAGGTACATTTCCTACCGACAGCATCACAGCACCAGCAGCTGCATGAACGACGGCTAACTAAAGAGCTTTCCTCCCCGCAGATTGAAGACCTGAAGATCAAAGTGGTGGACCTGAGGGGTGTGAAGAAACCTGCGCTGAAGAAGGTGCGTATGTCTGCTGACTCCATGCTGCAGGCTCTGCTGGGCTCCAAACACAAGGTGACCATGGACCTGAGGTCCAACCTGAAGCAGGTCAAGAAGGAGGTCAAAGAGGAGGTGGGTACCGTGGATTTTACTGTGTTCTTTTTGGAGGTGAGATTTTAGGGTTACATCTGTACTTGTGCTGTCCTCTTTGTTAACAACCACAAGTATAGGCCTAAAGGTTTCTGGTTGATTTCAAAAGGTAACTGCTGTGATTCTGATTTTAGATTTTCTATCTGTAAATACTGTTGATGTTGTTATATCCTACCTCAGATAGAATCTGAAGTCTTAGTAGTTCCAATATGTCACAATTAGAAAGTCATGTGTTCTGACACCATTTTGAATATGTTGGACCTTTTTTTTACTGTCAGGAAAAACATCCAATATGATTCTGATACAGCAATGGTTGATTGTCCAACATGTATGGTTATCATTAAAACTAACCTCTGATATACTGAAGTCGTATAACAAATCCAAGGTCCATCACATGACTCACATTCAAAGATCTTGACATCTAAAGTTCTGTCTTTTTCAGAACCGTCACTACACAGATGGAGATATTTAAAACTTTACTTATTTATTCTGATGGCTCACCATGAGTCAGTTTAACTATATTGCATTAAAAAAAAACTCACACTGTTTACCTCTAGTCCCAAAATGTTAGAATAAAAATAGTGAAAATGTTTTATCGTTTAGTCGACGGCTAGGATGACTTGTCACATATGGACTTGTGTTCTGATTATTTTGTTTCCTCTACTCTGCAGAGCACAGAAGCAGTGGGTGACTGGCGTAAGAACATTGAGGATAAGGCTGACAGGAAGAAGATGTTCGAGACCTCCTAAATGCATTGCTGCTGTTTGTCTTTTAATTTTTTTGAACTCCACCTACCTTATATCAGTTGGTTGTTAATGAGCGGTTTCAGTCGAAACGTGCGGCAGGTTGAACGGCTGGATGGCATGTCGGAGCGGAGTCACCTTTGAGGTGTCTGAAAGTTTTTTTGTGTGTTTTTTTTTTGCACTTTGTTTTGTCTGAAGGGAAGGGGGGGAGTGAGTTTTTCTGCAGGTTCACAAACCAACACACAGTAACAAGTCTTAAACTCCACACATTCAGGGAAAAATCCACACAAACCGAACCATATTGAATAATCACAATAAAGTCATATGTGGAAGAAAATCAGCCTGGAGTTTTGTCATTTTTCCATCTCACCTCTTTCAGATTTGCAGGTCGAAGACCAAAAAATACTGAGATCATAACACCCTTTAAAATAAAGCTTGTTGCAAATGTTTATTATTTTTGATTTATTAATTATTTCTTTTCTTGTAGTTAAATTGAACATTGGAACATAAAAAAAAGACATTGGCTGATGGAACAACATTAATCAGTGTCATTAATCAGCAGCAACATATTTGTATAATTTTTGTAGTCTTAATTTTAATGATGAAACAATAATAGTGAATACATTATAAATATTCCCCATAATTTGCAGTTTATGCTCTTATCTAATTTAAAAAGGTTGTTATCTATATCTTATCTGATCCTAAGGCTTTTGATAAGAAGCCCCCGTCCTAAAATAAAACATTAGAAAAGGATGTTACAATGCTTTCTTGTTTCTTCTCTTCTCAAAGAGAATTCATAGGTTCTTTGGTGAAAACCCTGAACCTGCAAAATAATTCAGATCATTGTTCCTGTTTAAATAAATACATAATAATGTGTCCTGACTTCAAAAGCTGAACACCTGGCGCTCTGATGTATCCCAGTTCTGGCTGAGAAAGAGGTCACATGTTTGCATGTGTGTGTATATAGTACAAATGTTTCACTGAAAAATAAATAGTCGACTTACCTCCCTACCTTCACATTTTGAAAAAAACCCTATACAGTGTAATTGGCCATCACACTCTGCTAAGGCTATTTCCTGCACCCATATATACTCCTCTACCAACCTGGATCATTTCTTATGATTACAACACTGTGTGCATTTATAGCAGCAGTTTTATTGTTAATTCAACTTTTTTGTAGTCTAGCCTTGGAGTACTTTTAGAGCTTTCTAACTTAGGTTGCAGATTAGTTGGAAGGTGAGAAGCAAGACAATACCACTTTCATGAAACACAACTTTATTAAAGAAAAAGGGGCATGAAAATGGGCTTCTAAATGAAAAATGCTTTTAACTTATTTAAAAATCAACATAAAAATGTGCCTAAAGCTTTGACTAAAAGCAATTGGGGAATACCTTTTTATAATAATGTGTTGAGAAAAGAAATTACACAATAA
Source organism: Platichthys flesus (assembly GCF_949316205.1). NCBI lineage: Eukaryota > Metazoa > Chordata > Actinopteri > Pleuronectiformes > Pleuronectidae > Platichthys > Platichthys flesus. The sequence continues at coordinate 22,298,623 of NC_084950.1, read as the reverse complement.
CACTTTTCAAATTTGAAATTGAGCACATTGGTGGTGTCGTTAAACCAAGTCACAATCACCACCTACCCTTAAACCTTATCACAGCATCATCACATGAAGTTTCTATTTTTAGCTGAAACAGGAATTAGAAATTTGTATTTATTGTGCATAGCACAATGCTAATAATATTAATTATTATCGTCCATGTAGCTACAGAAATCATTGTATTTAGAAACTACTCATAGTTTTGTGAATGTCTATGTAAAGGCAAATTGTTCACTCGAGGTAGAATCAAATATAACAAACCACACAACATTTCTATTTTCTCTATACTCCCAAATTATTCTTCATCATGTGTGCAGTCTTCCTCTTCCAGTCTGAGCCACAGGTGTCAAATATTGTGCCTCATATGACTCACTGCAGTGTTTATAACCTTAGATTTTGTGAAAAATGTTATCCTTATTTAGACATTTTCTCACGATTCTATATTAACAAGGAGAGTTTAGTAAAATGAGTCCGGAAGTGAATATGGAAAGTGCTGTAGTGCTCTTTGGTGACATTTCAGGTTCAGGTGAAGGGAGGTCATCAGTGATCCAAAATCCCTCTATTCCGGTTTCTGGATTTACTCCATGATTTAACTCACTGCTGGTGTCAGAGCCTTGACCTCCACACACACACACACACACACACACACACACACACACACACACACACACACACACACAGACACAAACACACACACACACACACACACACACACACACACGCACACACACACCCACCCACACACACACACACACACACACAGATAGATGCCCTCACACTCCTTGTAAGGTGCTCTGCGCTCTCGCCTGCGACCTGCTGGGGGCCTGTGGTTCCGGGGCCTCTAGAGTTTCCTTGGCAGCTAACTCTGTCCTCTCGGCCTCCTGGGGAATGTCAGGAGATGCCACTGAGTTATATTTGGATCATGTGACTTCACCAAGTCTCCCTTTAAAAAAGTCGCTGTGAGAAGAAAGTGACCAGTGTGCTGGGCTCAGTCTGGAGCAGACAGCCTGTAGTGTAGTTTGGTTCTCTAAAGCTTGTATCTGCCATTAGAATTAGGATAATACTGTTTTCTAACGTAAGTAAATATTTGCTCCTATGTCCAGACATGGGCATCTTAACTACTGGGCTGTGGGTCACTACAGATACCATGTTGGCACTCTACTGTATCCTAATGTTTGAACCTCACCTGCACAAGAGTTATTTTTAAAATTTAGAGACCACCAAGTTCTCTCAAGGCACAACAGCAATGAAAACACTGATCATATAGATTCACCATCCAGGCTTACTGAGCCCAACGACAAAGCTACTTTCAGACAATCACTGAAATCCAGTTAATCTCCTGAAATATCTGAATGGGCTGTATGTGAGAATACAGATGTACTAGAAACTCCGGACTTCCTCTGGAGTTTCTTCTGCCAACCCCCTAGTACAAACTCTGGATTAATGCCTGAATAAGTCAATGTGAGGACACAGTAGAGGATTATACAGAAGATTCACCATGAGCGAGTGATCGTGTAGACAACGTTTCTGACACACAACAAAACTGAAAGTTATTAACAAAAACCATCTATATATCTCAGTATTATAAAGAGGAACCATATACGAAGGTGACGAGGAAGACGTCAACCTGGAAAGTTAATGAGATTCTCGAGTTTTACATGAAAAGGTGCTGTAGACAAAAACAGATGATCTCTGCATTGGAATTTATAGGTTATGTCCTCACTTCTGCATCTTCCACCCAGTCTCTACTCCACAACTGAAGCTCTGCAGATTTCCCTTATGTCAATATGTCTGAATGGAGAATATCCTGCTGTGGTCTTGTCAGGTGAAAGGCAAACTCCGGACCTAATTGTGCAGCAATGATGTCGTCTTTGAAAAAACTACAAACTGATGTTCACCATGCTAAGCCAAAATGTTAAGGAGCTTTCAGCTTTCAGTGGATCCTTATTAAATAACTTGTAAAACGCTGAGTAAAATCACATGGGACTTCAAGGCTCAGTAAGTGGATCTTACTTTCAACAAGTACCTGACATTTAGATGCTGCATGGTTTAATTGGTGTCCAGGCACATAGAGTCACACTTCATTCTTCTGTGCCTCTGTTGACCCCTGTTTTTTTGTAAAGCAGATAATTAGACAATTGTTTGACAACATTTTCCCCAATCGTGTAAACAAGGACTTTTTTAGAGGCAGTATTTCTTCCAAAGATGCTTTCACTCACATTAGGTAGTTCTAAACCCACTGATGTACTAGTGCTAGTTATTCTGTAGTTGCTTGATACTATAAAAACATGGTGAAAGGTCTTCATTGAGAGCTGAGACTGACTCGGGATTGGTCAAATGTCTCGGTGAACATTGATATTTCATCTTCTGATTCTGGCTCTAAATAGCGTCATCTGGGCAAGATGGCCGGTGTTTGTAACCAAGATATTTTGGTTTAATTTCTGGATAGTGCAGGAGCAAGATGGTTACACTGTCCCTGGTCTCCCTTACCTCTTTCCTCTTCCCTCTTTGCCACCCACCTCTTTTCTCTTTCCTATTTTTCTGGCAGAGAGAGTTCATAAATACATATTTTAAGAAACACCTTGTTTTTCCTACTGGACTCATATTCGTGTCCACCTGGTGTCCAATTGATGAACATAAGTCTAATATTTCCTCTCTGATCCGTGCGCTGCATTGCCTTTTTACATTCAACGCCCTGATTCCTGATGAAGGTTTAATGTGATTGATTTACAATGAGCACAGTAAAATCCCAAGGACAGTGATGGATTCTATCCGTCCAATATGGCCTCCTCGAAAACTGATACGAATATTTATGGATTGAAGCTGCAAAAAGATGACATTTTATGCATATGTTCTTTTGATGCACAAACAATAAGAATAACTATGACATAAATAAATAAACAGCAATTGGGCATAATGCTGGTTGATCGTCAGAAGTCTGAAAAATAATGAAACAGCTCTTTGCTCAGGCCTGATAATTGACTGTTGGTGTGAATATAGTTTTGAGGTCAGTAGGGGGCATGTGTGTCCTGTTTTTCTAGTCTGAACAGCAGCACTGAGGTCTGAGGACTCACTTTAGGTTGAGTTGGGATCATACCTGCAAGTAAACAGAACAGTTTGGTGCACTTTCATATTTTTTCCAATCGTTAATCTTTTATATTATTTGTTATCATCTTAATTTTCGTCTTATGGTTGGGGCGGGTACGGTGTTGATTGTAATGAATAATTGTTTGTATATTATTCTGCATGCTATGACCCTTGACTGTAAATTCAGTAAATAGATGATGACATATTACACAGCTATCAAACTTTAATAATAGAAAAGTATCCGTTTTTTTGTATAAAGCAAGTTTTTTTCTTTTCTTTAAAAAAAAAGCTACTTTCAGTCTGGCCTTACAAAGGATTTACTGTATATACAATTAAAGGATAGGACACTTTTCTTTTCCACATGTAGAAAAGAAAGAAAATTAATTGATAAAAATGTTAAATCTCAGGTTGTTGTATTTGTATTTTAAATATTGTCCCAGTAAGAATTTGTGATTTCTCAAACCATTGACTTCTATATCCAGATGGAACTTTTTCTTGGACAGAAACTGTCAACAGTTTATTGGATCTTGTCATAATGTCTGCAGACTTCAGGTCTTACCTCTGCATAAATAAATTCATTTATTACAGACATTTAATCCACATTAATCCAATGTAAGGTCATAACGTTATACGATCACCCCCTCCACTTTCTGAGCTCTAGAGCAAGGTGCTATAAAAACTTGGTAAATCCATGACTTTTACTAACCATAAGGTCATGGTTCACACCCTGGATAATCCGGTCAGTATGCCAAGATGCTCCAATACACGGAACCTTACTGCCGCTTGCTGTTCCCAGAGTGTGTGAAGGATATCTGAAAGTAAAAGCGCTGTTTACAGAAGCCTAGTGACTTGTCATGTTAAGCCATTGAGTGGTAGATAAGACTTGAAAAGGGCTTTATAAATACATTTCATTAACCAATTATCAAGCAATAAATGCATACAATAATAAAAACAAACGCCAATAAAACAAATGTTATAGCGAAAAACATAAAACAAGAGAAAAAGACACAAGAATTTAAAAGAAACACTAAACTTCTAAGATTGAGACAATGCCAAAATGAAAATTGTCCTCAGTTGCTTTTTAAAAGATTGTACAGAGGGAACATATCCTACTCCCAATGGAAAGTCACTACTTCAAAAGCAGGATCTCCTCTCTATTTCAGTCTAGTGCACAGGTCAGAAAACCTGAGAGGTCTTACAGGGATGGAGTGAGTCACAGGTTTACCCAGGCACCGGACCAGGAAGGGATCCAAAACCTACTGGGAAGCCAGTGCAGAGATGGAAAATGGGTTTCGGGTCTGGTAAACAATTCCGCTTTCTTAAAAATGGTTCAGTAATGATCGACATAAACAAGGGAAGAAGCAGCTGAGAAGACACGAAAGCTGAAATAATCCTCTCCAGCTCAGGCTATGACACACCAGCTCCAAGCTTCTTAGCTGATGAAAAAAAAAAAGGTATCAGGGTCAGGTATTAGATTTAGGTATGAAAATGTGTAGTCTGAAAAAAACGAATGGGTCGGTTTTTCAAAAGGGACTTGATGCTCTGAGCAGCAATCACAGTTATTCTTCGTGCTTTCCTCTTGATGGGCAGAAATGAAGACTTGAAAATGATGACATGTTGACTTAATGTCAAAATAACATTTTCTGCAACTTAGCAGCACACTTCAGGCGAGGTCTGCTCCCTCTCTACATCAGCTTGAGAATGTATGAGTGAATGCTTGTGTGATTTGAGTTTTCAGGTGTGTTAGTGTGGATGGAGTTTTTTTCCGAGCTAAAAAACGCTGGTCTATTTAAACCCCACTCATTAGCATTTGCAGCAGTCATTTTTTGGCAGTAAGGGATTACAAACCTACCTCAAACCATTTTTGGGAGTTCAACTTTCATTACATTCATCATTCACATTTTGTGAGTTTCAACTGTTCCAGATCAGTTATGATATGATATCAAACACACTAATACACATGTATGCGGAAACTGTAGTTGTGTATAAAAAATGTACTTGAATATTTATTCCTACTAAGCATTGTGAAGCAAATTACACTGTGATTCATCATCTTTGTAGTGAGTAAATTGGAGACAACATATTATGTTGGCTTAATCCATATCTGTATGCTGATCTACATATTTCTCATTGGTGTTGTAAAGCAAAGATGGAGGTTTAGGTGGAGGATTTTAATAGTTTTTTTTTTAGAACACTGTTGAGCATCCTGCACTTTAATCATTTAATTAGGGACATAAAGAATCAGAAAGACTTTGTCATGTTTGTGGATGTATTAAACGTTTTCTAGCACATTTAACTCGAAGTTTACTTTTTTTCTTGACACGCTTTATTTCCTGCATCAGTCAGCCGAGCGTGGTGAATAATTGCACAGATCATTTTCCATCTCTTCACTCTGCTGAATCAGACATATTGCTGCTCTGTCATGACGTCTTTCTGCAGATCTCATGACTGTAACCCAAGCAGATCCTAATAACTGACCCATGCTGTAAAGTCATTTAGGGATATTATGTCCAGCCTGCTGGAGGTCATCGTAAAAGTTCAAGGCGTGCCATTACATTTAGTGCCTGCTCAAAATCTCATTAACTTTCCCCCGTTTGCACCAAGTCCCATATGTTTTCACTCAGAATACACCGGAGCTCACAAATGGAGAGGCAGTGGTTCTTTGCTTCCTTCCCCCAGTTGAAGGTTTGTTGAAACTTGGCGTCACGCAGCTTCTTTGCTCGCTTGTTGTCATCTCTGGATCAAAAGTGATTTATTCTTTTTTGAATTCAGCCTTTCACCAGGCACTCTGCAGTCCACGGTCCTCTGTACGGAGAACAGTTTTTTGTAACTGAGAACCTGGCAGGCGCTTGAACGCAGCCCAACCTGCTGTCCATCTGGTGTGTTGTATATCAGTCAGACAGGACACAGGAACAGGTTGATCTGATTTCAAACAGCCCTGCATCCCGAGAGGAGCAGCTTCAGATTTAAGAAATACATCTGTAAAACTGAAAAATGAAAAAAGCACAAGAGACACCGCTGGATAAATGTGTAAAAAGGCTTTGCACTGCTTCATGTCAAACATATTTTTTAATTAAAATAGCACCAACTCGCTGACACACAGTAAAGGTGGGTTGAGATGTAACTTTAGATCAAAGCAGAGGATGTTTTGTCCAAGTTAAAATATTTTTGCAATCAATTTATCACTGAGGGTGAACTTTCCTCTCGTCCTGTCTTACATTGAAAGAAAATCATTTGGATGTTATACAGACCTATACTAGGCAGAGAGACAGTGCTCTAACTCTGGATTACTGTGCAGGAACATTTGCAAAATGCTTAACAGTAAAAAAAGGGAGAAGACGGATGCATCTGGAATCCTGCCAACCCGCTGAAAAATAAATGGATGTTTTAATGGACCTGGTGCCGCCCAAGATCAGTGTGTTTCAATGTGTGTGTCTGTGTGTAATATGTAACTTCATTCCAATCTGTTAACTTTTTTGTTTCTATCACTTTTTTTCTTCGCATGCTAACTGGTTTTCCTCGACCCGACCTTAAGCATTCCAGTCTGCTGTGAAGAAGTAGCTTTGCTCAGAGTGATAACACCTCATGAAATTGAGAGCAAGGAAACACTTCTGATTGCAGACAAAATTATATTTAGAACCATTAAAATGTCATGTTGAAATTAAATTAATAATTACTAAAATTATTATTATTATTAAACTGGATATGTTGAAAACGGGTTGATTCAGCTCAACAACTGACATGACTGCTAGATCACAGCATAAGTTTTGAGATTTAAATCATAATCCGGCTTGAAAACAGGTTTACCCAACAGGAACCGAATCATGTAATTGAACTTGTGTCAGCAGTGTCATATTCTCTGAATAGATTTCTGGCCAAAAGTTTTTTTTAAGAGGAGTCCTTATGCATCATGTGTAAAGAAACCACAGGTGACATCAGTCTGGACCTGAATAAACAATGAAACATTTAAATGGTGATGAATGAGACATTTTCTGGGGCCAATGTTGCAGGCAACAATAGAAAAATATAAAAATCATTTACCTCAAAACTACTTTTTAAATCATTATATTGGTGCCTACCGAGATTTAAAAGAATGGATTCTCCTAACTGACATTCCGTTACCCTCTTAGCTTGTCCTTTTAGTAGTCCATGCATTTAGTAAGCAATAAGACACTACAATGAAAATAGGTTTGTAGACAGTAGACTAACCCTAACCCTAGGTATTTCAGCAGGAAATTACCTACTGCATGAAAGTATTCAATCAGTGAAGATGCCAGTAAGCTTTGCTACTTAAAGGCAGATCCAGTTTCCTGTGAAATAGCTGCTCCAATGATGCCCTGATACAAGTAAGTACCTGCGGCGCCTCTGCACACCACCTTGGCTCTGTTAGGCTAACAAAGCATGTGGAGATGTGTATAGGTTCTGCTATTTATGGAACATAGCTCCTCGTGTAAACATGTTGAATCACCTGCTACGTTTGTCTTCCATTTCCATTTGTTTCTTCTTTGTTAAGATTTCCTCTGCGATAATAAATAGAGGGATTTACTTTGTGAGTTATGCGATTAACCCTTAACAAACACAGAAAACTAAATTAAAGGAGCTGAGCAAGGTTCTAAAACAAATGTTTTTTCTTTTCATTTATCAAAGTGGATGTGAGAAAATATGTGTGTCAGTGTATGTGACTTTGTGTGTGTGCCAGAAGGAGACAGTTTTTAACCTGTCATTGAATGCAGGTCCTCTCAGGTATGGAGGACCATACATGACATAAGTAAAAATAAATAAATAAATAAATGTATAAATAAATACAGAAATAAATAAATAAATGAATAAATAAAAATGGAAATAAATAAATAAATACAGAAATAAATAAATAAATATGTTAATACCAAAAGAAATGTCAAAAGAAATGTCTTAAATATATTTTAACATTTATTTTTTCCCTGATACATTTCCTTTGCATTTGCAGTGTCCTTATGCTAATGAGAAAGGCGGGCCTAACCGCAGTCTCATGCAGGATTGGTCACAGGAGTGTAATGATCCAGCCCTACTACTTCTGCCTTTCAATGCTGGTGTCCAGTAGCTGTTTGGGACGTTGAGCCAGTTCACACTTAAAATGAACTAGTTCAAGTTCAGAGGGTTAGTTAAGGTTATTTTTTATTGGGATGATTTAGGTGTCAGTAGTCCTGACTGTGAGCGTCACGTCTCGTGTTGTAATGAGCACAAGGAGCGAGCCGAGAGGAGGAGGAAACAGAAACTCCAGCTCGGTACAAACCACCTGCCGCCTCTGCTCTGAACATGAAGCCGCTGATCTCTGAGCAGATGTGACCAGAGAAGCTCTGTGTTTTCACTGTTTCCACTGTTCCACAGAGTCACTAACTGGCTGTTGCACGGTGAAGAGCTCAATCTCAGTCACTGCCCGTGTCTCTGAGCGAGTGTGTGACGGAGCGCAGGGGCTGTGTGTGTGTGTGTAGCTCAGTTGACCAATCCTGCTCGAGACTGAGGTTAGGCCCGCCTTTCTCATTAGCATAAGGACACTGAAATCGAAAAATAAAAGTTGGAATAAATGTGGAAATAAATAAATAAATATGGAAATAAATGCAGAATTAAATAAATCAATGTCTTAAACTTATTTCCACATTTATTTATTTATTTCCACTTTTATTGCAACTTTTATTTATTTCCACATTTATTTATTTCCACATTTCAGTGTCCTTATGCTAATGAGAAAGGCGGGCCTAACCTCAGTCTCGAGCAGGATTGGTCAACTGAGCTACACACACACACACACAGCCCCTGCGCTCCGTCACACACTCGCTCAGAGACACGGGCAGTGACTGAGATTTGATCTCTTCACCGTGAAGCAGCCAGTTAGTGACTCTGTGGAACAGTGGAAACAGTGGAAACACAGAGTTTCTCTGGTCACATCTGCTCAGAGATCAGCGGCTTCATGTTCAGAGCAGAGGCGGCAGGTGGTTTGTACCGAGCTGGAGTTTCTGTTTCCTCCTTCTCCTCATGGCTCGCTCCTTGTGCTCAGTACAACACGAGACGTGACGCTCACAGTCAGGACTACTGACACCTAAATCATCCCAATAAAAAATAACCTTAACTAACCCTCTGAACTTGAACTAGTTCATTTTAAGTGTGAACTGGCTCAACGTCCCAAACAGCTACTGGACACCAGCATTGAAAGGCAGAAGTAGTAGGGCTGGATCATTACACTCCTGTGACCAATCCTGCATGAGACTGCGGTTAGGCCCGCCTTTCTCATTAGCATAAGGACACTGCAAATGCAAAGGAAATGTATCAGGGAAAAAATAAATGTTAAAATATATTTAAGACATTTCTTTTGACATTTCTTTTGGTAATAACATATTTATTTATTTATTTCTGTATTTATTTATTTATTTCCATTTTTATTTATTCATTAATTTATTTATTTCTGTATTTATTTATACATTTATTTATTTATTTATTTTTACTTATGTCATGTATGGTCCTCCATACTCAGGTCCCTGTTTGCGGATGTAATTGCCGGGATTAACTGAGGAGTGGTTTCAGTGTAGCTCATCTGTCCGTGCTTCACTGATAGACATTTCATTTTGTCCCTGGCCAAGTTTTTGACAGATCACGTGAGGTTGGCTCATTATAAGATGATTCCTGTCATGTTAATTCACTGCCTCCCAATTTCCTCACTTGCAGTTTTTTGTTGCAGACTCATTGCTGATCGTTTCCAGTCCCGTCATCAAGGTGTTCCAACTACTATGAGCCAAAGGCAAGGGAAAGGTCATGGTTAATTTGGTCAGCTACAAAATTACTTGGTATGGGTCTGGGCTAATGCAAAGCACTTTGTTACAGTTAGAGGATATTCATCATCCCAATAAACACATGGCTAATAATTTGGAATGATTCAAAATTAAACAATTAAACTAAATTGACTAGTTTGAAGCAGAAAAGAAATGGAGAGTTGAATCCAACCGTCCATCCAGCCTCCTCATTAAATGTGAGCTGTGTTGCTCAAGTAATGGACAATTCTAAATTTGACCTGTAGCCGATGAAACAGCAGGAGCCAGGTGATATCCATAGTGAGTTGCATTCATGGTCTGAGTGCCATGATTGTTTGTCCAGAATGCCATGTGTTTGCAAAGTGGTGGCAAAAATTTACAGGAGGTGTCAAGTAGAGTTTGCACTGGACTCTACTCTACTATGACTGAGCTTGGCTGTAAATATGGTTAGAGATGATACTTTTACTTTATATTATTTTTCCAATAGTTGTTCTGATTGATTTGATTTTACATAGTGTACGCCTATTACATATTATGTAAAGGGCTATTAGCCTTTCTTCTTTCCTTTTTGAACTTCTAAACTGAAATGCCTTTTTTCATTCAAGGTTTTTGTTGTAAATTCGTACAGAATATTCATTTAATATCAAATTCAGCAGAACCTCCATGTACTAGATCTTCAGTAAGGAGAGGGGTACTGTTGAAATGCTGTGGTAATGTTTCCGGCTGTAGTTAGCAATGTAACCATATTGCACGTGTGCTGAGTTCCCCCCCGCTTTGCTAGTATCTCCTCAGTGTGTTTTCCTGGTTTACCTCACTCAGCAGAAATGCACCGTTTGCCCCTGTGCTGCTTTAATGAGGCGGCATTCCTCCGTCTGAACGTGGAATCGCCACTGCGTTACTCCGTCAGTACAGCACGTCTCCTTCACGCAGTTAAGCTCCTGGTGGGCTTTGTAAAGCAACTACGCTGCTATAAAAGTCATCCTGACTGAAGCTCATAAAAGCCCAGAGGAGGCTCGGAGCTTCCCCACAGTTTTACTATACTGATGTTACCTCCTTGGGTAGAAGTTTACAGTACTGAGTACACTGAGCCAGGCAAGTTCTCCAAAACAAAACCTTATGATGCTAAAAAAGTATAATCAGTTCTGTCCTGTAGAAATACAATAATTATCATAAATACTGTAGAGCAGAACACAACGTGGCATGGAAATCAAAGAACAGTTCCAATAAAAATCTACATTCCATTTGGAAAACAGGACATCTAAACTGCGGACCAGGGTATATTTCACATTAGCATAATGAACACAGGGAACGTCAGAGGCATCAGAGTGCATGCGTGAAATGTTTGAAGGTATTTAACCACAGAACAATATAAAGGCCCCTTAACAGCACCACATAACAAACCCAGTCAAGCTACATTTCTTGTTCTCGTTTTCCTCAAGATAGGCATTGACCCTTACCTGACACAGACCATGATAGTATAACAATAATAAACTCAAGAAAATGTATTATTAATACGTAGTAAATACAGGTTATTATCATCCAAACCCTGTTGTGTATTCAGACAGAACTGGGTGTACAGAAAAAGAAAAACTACAGTTTCTGAGAAAGGTGTCATTATACGCTGGGTGTCAGCAGGTATGGGCTGGCATGGCAACCTCTTTATTTACCACCACAAGCAGAAAGAAAATAAGTGATTATGTTCTCACAGAAAAGCCTTCAGGGGCACCAGCAGCGTGAAGTACACGTTAATGTCAGTTGTATTCAAACTGATGGAGTGTTTACAGTACACAGCAGGGCTCATTCAGCAGCAGATATTAACTCTGTCTTCTCCAACCTCAGATCTATGTTTATTAGGGTCGGATTTATCCCCTTATCAGCTTCTTTTAAAGTTGTTTCCACTTTCTAAAATGTCATTTTGAAGGAGTGCTGCTACAAGCAGTGTATGGTATAAGTTGTACATCAACAAACAAAAGCAAAAAAACACATACTCATGTATATAATATATAAATGTGGAGGTTTGAATAAATGGTAAGTGCAAATCCTTTACTTCTACGTAATACAGCGGCAGTAGCGACAATGTAATCTCATGGGGCAACAGTGACAGTCCATGTCGATGAAATGTCCACTTATAGATTTATTTTCACCCAAAGGGCTCAAATTCTTATTCAAACTCCTCTCTTCAGCTCTGGCTCATGTTTCCACCTCTGGCTTCCTGCAACTACCCAATCACACTACCTCAAAGTGAGAGTTATTGTTGAGCGAGAAATTGTTATGTTTTCATCCTCTCTTAATTTGAAAACTAATCTTAAGGGGACATTTCGTGGACTGTCGCAGTTGCCCCATAAGATAACATTGTAGCAACTGCTGCTGTGTTGCAACTGCCTGTGGAGACTCCTGCATCTACTGAGACTGATTCTTTTGAAAGTACCATTCATTTACACATGCACATTTATAAACACATAGTTCTTATGAAGTTTGTGTCTTCTTACTTAGAAGTCATCATTATGACGCGGCTGCAGGTGTAATGAGTTTATAGGGCGTATAGCCTCTGGATGTGGTCATGTTGAAAGTGATCAATCATAAGAGGACCAGTGCCTCCTCATTGTTCTCATCCTTAAAGTGTGGTTGATCCGGATGAGCACCACTCATCTTCTAGAGCAGGGGTGCCCACTACGTCGATTGCGATCTACCGGTCGATCGCAAAGGTAGTGTGGGTAGATCGCATCACGCAAGCATGATTGGACAAGAGGCAGTCACGTGGATGCTCCGGCGAACCCATTGACGTACTGACCCTTAAAACCACACTAACAAGTGTCGTCAGAATAGGTAGGTACTCTACTGCAGTGGTTCCCAAACTTTTTACAGTCCCGTACCCCTTCAGACATTCAATCTCCATCTATGTGAAAAAACGGGGGGTCTTTGAACACAGTCTTTGAACACAGTACATTTTTGTGTTGGCAGCAATGGCAATATGTTTTATTTGGTTGGTAGATCATGTTGAGCTGGTCATTTCTAAAGTAGCTAACAAGTCTATAAAGTTTGGGCACACCTGAGTGTCTAGAACAGGGGCGCCATGAGACCCTAAATTGTGTTTGTGGCACGTAATACGTAATTCTTTTTTTACACTGCACCTGACTTTATTTGGGGCTCAGATCGAGCTCAGACACTAAAAAGAGGATGCCTGTCAGATTCATTAGTCTCTCTGCCTTTGGGTAATTACAAACAGCACATATGGTATACCATGCTATTTGATTCTGTCTGAGAAGTCTATTCAATATGTATGTAGCCAGAATGTATTTTTGTAAAACCTCCAAACCCTACTAAGTATACTAATTCATCTGTATCTGTCACTGAGAGCTCAGTGCTGTTCGGTGTCATGCGAGTAAAACTCTGGCTGTCGAACCCCGAGAGCAGGCGCTCTGAGTGGGAGGTGATGAGGGAAGCTCCGGCATCAGATTGGAGGAGAGGCAGGATCAGCACTGGGTCGCAGGTCAACACTCCCTGAGTTGCCAGGGAGGATCACCGCTCAAATGGATCAACAGCACTCCAGGCTTTGACCTCTCCACTGCTTCTAGTGAGTGAGTGTGTGTGTGTGTATGGGGGGGGGGGGGGGGCTGAATGCCTGAATGAGCTGCTGAGTCGTTCCAGAGGACCTGTAGCTTAAATCCTGCTTCAGTCAAAAGAGCAAAACAACCTGGAAAACTTGAATTCAGAAGTAGAATTTTTGATTGTAGACAGAATATTTTGACCAAAAAAGAAAAGTTTTGATGTCAAACTAAATATTTGTTGGATGGACTGCTGCCTAGAGAAGTAGGTATTCTCTTAATGTATTTAAAAAGTAGACCCTCCAGTAACATTGCAAATAAATGTTTTTCAACATTATTTGTGAATGTATCAAAAGATAATGCAGATATCTTGGATACAAAATAACTGGACTGAGCTAGCTAATTAATTTAGAGCAGAGGCTTTTGGGTTGTTATTGAATGTAAACTATGGAGAGGATTTCTATTTAGTTTCTATATACAGCTGTGAATAGTGCTGCTTATACCAAAGTGGGTTACAGAGCCACTTCATCTCTTAAATCTCTGCAGTGGACTGGTGGTGGTCCATCGATACCTGGTGTGAGCAGATAACCTTCAGCAGCAGGAAGACAAACACAGCAGCTCAGTCTGTTTGCTTTGAGCTGAAAGTAAACCAACAGACAGTTGTTTCTCTGTTGATTGAAAATGGTGTTTGTTCTCCAGCAGAAAAGGTGAAGATAAAACAGTCTCTGTGCAGCTTTCCCTTGTTGTTTGTATGTGTTCAATATACAGAGACGGTGACTCTAGATTTATATGACTTTATAATTATTTTACAAGTTAATGCATCAACAAATAGCTTTCATAAGCAAGGCATACGCTTGGGTCTGCAGAAAGATTTAAAGTTTTAAAAGGTCAAAAATGTATAGACTTATACCCTGTTCCAATTCACCCCTGAGCACTAACACCTGGTCCTACCCCTTGTTTTGTGCATGGCCTCTTATGGGTAGCGTGGTCCTATTTCTCTATGTGATGTAGGGGTCATTGCCATCTAACCTATCAAACACCCCTTCTACCGTGTATTCAAAACCTCTTAAAAACTAAATGGTCGACAGAACTATTAACCAGAAATATAACCATGACATCTTTTTTCATATCCAGGGGGAATATCATCTATAATCTATTAGCATACAAACCTGTGATTGAATCGCTGTGACAGTAACGTCCCATATATCTTGTGTCCCATATATGAAGATTGAAAAGCACTTTTCCACTCATGCTAATGTTACATTAATATAACCGCTGACTGACTGTGTTGTTGATCAATATGGCCTGTTTGTCCTGCAGTTGTCAGATGTGGCAGTGTTGTAATGTTGGTTGATAGTTAACACCGTATGTCACTGTAATAATGTTGGTTTACTGCTGATGATGTAGCGTAACATTACATTCATATCTAGGGGTATATGGCCAAGGGAGGGGAATTGGGATAAGGCCTCATTACCTACTTGATCCAAATCATGGTGTTACGTAAATGGCCTGATACAGCATCTGTATCTCTGTCAACATAATCTTCAGACCCAAACTCACAAGTTTTTTTAAATAAAAGCTTTGACATTCTGCTTGGCATAAAGAATTACAGCAACAAAATTACCATTGTGCCCTTACTTTGAAGATACCAGCACCTTTATTGTTGGTCTGTGTGTAACAATGATCAAATCCTCATTGAGCTGAGCCATGTTTTGACCTAGTTACCGACCCCTGCTGTAGTTTATATGAGGACGAAGAGGAAAACAACTTGGTCCGCAGACTAGCCCACCCCCCAATGACTTGAATGTAAAAACTTGCAGTGAAGATCAAATGTCAGAGGCATGACGTCCACAGTGGTTGTAAATCACATTTAGTTGAACATCTACAGAACTCTCAAGTGTTAAGCCAGACGTCTGGTGGAATGAAAGGTATTGAACTTGTTTTCACAGCCAAGAAGTTGGGGGGGTAGAAATAGAGCAACATGTTCATCTCCAGCGTTGACCCCCAAAACCGTATCACTCTCAGTCCAACACCAACACAAGAGCAGCGAGATCATGCTTAAGTATTCTTAACTGGAAATCCACAGTGACATGTTGGAGGACAGTTGAAGAGAGCAGTAAACACCAGACTGCATCTTGGGTAAGCTCTGCTGTAATCCACACTGAGCTGATCAGAATCCACCTCAGCAACACTAATGTACCGTCACAACTGACTAAATGAAATTTGACTGTGATGGTTCCCAACTGATGGTTTGAATGGTTTACATTTAGTCTATGACGCTTATACACATGGTTAACAATGCTCAAACGATGGACTCATTTCTAAAATCAGTTTTGCTGTGGTTTTGCAGCAGAGTGGATGAGCTATGTTTCTCTTCATCAGACTGCTGTTTTTCAGGGGAAAAGATATTGCATGTTGTCCAGCCTTTCCCTTTTTCTATTGTGTTTGTTTAAGAGCGCCTGCGTGTCCAGGTTGTGTTCAGGTCAGCCTGAGTTTTGTTGGAAATAGCAGCTCTGTGTTATGGGCTCAGACACGAGGGAGGGTGGTAGTAACCGCGCTATGAATTCACTTCCAAGAGTGCCCCTTTGTCTGACGTGCCACCAGGCAAGACTTACTTGAGTGGGTTACCATAGTAACGGTGGTGTGTTGAATATGTGAGCGTGAGGCTTTTGGGAGGGGAGGACGAAGACAAAGACGCCCAGTTTGTTTGTCAAAGTGTGAAGGGCAGAGAGACGTTTCAAAATCTGCGAGCTCTCGGCAAACAGACAAAATCTGCAGTTGCTGTGATCAGCGGTAGAGTTTTATTTGCCCCTAATTTTTATTCCTAAATTTTCTGTTAGTTAATAAAAAGGTTAAAGTCGAAGCGTCAATAAAGGTAAAACAGAAAGACAAAATATCAATATAAAGAAAGCTTTAAAGTTTCTAAAGTTGATATATCGATTGCAATAGTAGATGGAAGCAAGCAGTAAATCCTGCTTTCCAGTCTTGGTTTTCTGTAAAATATGGTTGATATCAGTGTGTAATGGAAACTTGTGAAATCTAAAGAGAGAAGAGACAAGAAGAACCACCAAAACAAACATGTGTGCCTCATTCCATAGACACATAGAAGTCAGCTTGACATTTTAGATATCTTTGGAAATGTTGGCTCCACTAGATTGTTAAATAACGTTTTGTGGATTTGATGCCCTCTCCACACTAAGATGGATATATTTACTGAATTAATGTTTCTTGTGTCTGGGCCTCTCGTCTCTCGTTTATAAAAACCTGGTTGAACTTGTCGAACTTTAAAATGTGATGCTTTTCTATATGCTCCAAGCACCTCTAATAGACTAATCATCTTATGTATTTATTCATATGGATATGAATTACAGATCAGGTATGTGCTTCATGTCAGGGTGGCCGAGTGGTCTAAGGCGCCAGACTCAAGGACAGACTCCTTCCTGCCACAGGGGACTTCTGGTCTCCGAATGGAGGCGTGGGTTCAAATCCCACTCCTGACATATCTTTATCACAAATGACAGTCAGTACTCAATCAGTTACACTGGTGAACTATATCAAGTTGGAGTTGTTTATCACACTGTCCCAATAAGAACAGGAGCTGTGACATCTTGCGAGCATTTGGGGCAGTAAGGTTCAGTAAGGTAAGTCAATCCTTTATCTGTCCAACGGGGAAATTTGCAGCAGCAAAGAGGACACTTAAATAATAGACATCAGTAAACTAATAGTAAGTCAACATTTAATAGAACCAGACTTTCTTAGGCATCTGATCCACCATGCAAATTGATTTTATGGGCCAAAGAGGAAATTCAATCGATAAGAGACGTGGGCTCATGGCTCCCTAAATACAGGCTCACTCATGGTTCCTGTAGTCCTGGGTCTTCATCTACCAGGCTCTGCTCCTGTGGAGCCTGTGGCTGTGTGGTGTAATGCCCAGGCCACACTGGAGACAGCATCTTGCTTTTCATTTTGACGTTCATCTGATCAGGTTAGAGCAGCAATTCTGCCCGTGTTTCTCACCCATTTTGGTTCACAGCATAATGAAAAGTGGATATGACATTACAGCTGTTCCAATGTCTATATCTGTCAAATATGGCATGTATGATATGTTATTTGCCACAAAGCCCACAACTGTAAGGTGCAAGACTCAAGGACTGACTACCTCCTGGTCAAAGGGACTATACATAAGTCAGGTATAAATGCTCAACTTAATTCTTGGTTTTGGATCAATATACATGTCAGGGTGGTCGAGTCGTCTAAGGCGCCAGACTCAAGGACAGTCTCCTTCCTGGTCAAAGGGTCTTCTGGTCTCCAAATGGAGGCGTGGGCTCAAATCCCACTCCTGACATATGTTTTCCCCTGCTCTTTTGTTGTTCCTCTCCCTTTGCGATACTGGGCAGGTAGAAACTATCCACAACCGAGCAGAGGTCAATCATCCAGTGCTGGGTTAGCTACACGGGTGAAATATATCTACCATGAGTTGATGATCAAAATGTGTCAGCAAGAATGAGAAACATCCTCCGGCAGAGCCCGAGAGCCCCTGTACCTTGTTCTTCAATGCCCTAGACCAGGGGTGTCCAAACTACGGCCCGCGGGCCATCTGCGGTCCGCAATCCATTTTCAATTGGCCCACCTCCAAAAAAAAATTTATAATTTTTTTTTAATTTTAAATTGAAAAAATATATATATATATAATGTTCTTTTGTGGAAACTAACAATTTTAGTAGCACTTAAATTGCACTTATTTATTAAAAAAATGAATAAAACAAAAAGAGACAAATATCTCCTGGAGAAGATCCCCGGCGTCCACAAACACTCATGTCAAGAGATTTTATGGAGTAAGTGCAATCAACGCTGTCGGGGTGCTGTAATCATCATCCTATGTGATCTACCCAGTGGATATGTCACTTCCTGCCTGTGCCGGCTGCTCCACCTCTCGCCTGAATAATGCGCATCATTTGTTGCCGTTGTCAACATGTCTATGAAGAGAACCTCCTGCTGTGTCTTGCATGTGTTAAGGGAAACTCTGGATAAACTACGGACCCAGTTCTCACCCGCAGGTCATGTCTGAAAATCCGCTTATTAGGCAGCAAAAACAATTCTCAAAAAGTCATATGTCAGTGGGCTCTGGTAATATACAAAACAAAAACATATTTATCCAAATGTCCAATGGACATTTATGGTTTATGCTAATCTGCTTATGTAGCAATCGCAGGGAGATTGAATTGTAGGGGATGGGGGAACAGTAGTAACAGGGGGGGGGTTATCATCTTATATTCCCCCTCAGGGAAGACCACATGACCCCGCATTACAGAGAAAAGGCAGCAAAGAGAAAAAAAAGGACTAAAGAGAGATGTTGGGCCCCGCTGCTCTGAGCTCTTCAATGAAAACCACATGTAGGACTGGGAGGGGGGATTTATTGTGTGTGTGTGTGTGTGTTTGTAGTAGAGAGAGGAAGAGAGAGAGAGAGACAGCAGGAGGGGTGGTGTTAATGACTAAAAACCCAGCCTCTGAGAGACTGAGGAGGTAGTCACTCTGAGCACCGCTGACATTCCCAACAGGCATTGCAGGGGAGAAGCCTTGTGTGTGATATACAGCAGAAAGAAAGTTTGCATGTGAGTGAGTGGGTGGGAGTGTGTAACCACTGGAGGAGCCTGTAACAGTACGACACAATCCAGCTTCTCGCACAATCTGAGCACCGGGCTTCAGTACTGCTGCTGGACAGAAAGCTGCCTTCAAGTGTCGAGTCAAAGAAGAGGAGAAAATAATTCTCAGCTGCCGTTGTGATCTGTTTTGTTTAAGAAGAAGAAGAAGAAGAAGAAGAAGAAGAAGAAGAAGAAGAAGAAGAAGAAGAAGAAGAAGAAGAAGAAGAAGAAGAAGAAGAAGAAGAAGAAGAAGAAGAAGAAGAATTAGAAGTAGTAGATCGAGAAGTGGTCAACATGTCCAACGCACTGCTGAGGAGAAACTCCAGCAAACAGGGTTTGCAAAACCTGATGAGGTATGTGGTTGATTTCTCTCCATTCCTGTTGCTGGTCTGTGTTTGTTTTTGATGTACGCATACAGAAAGAACGAGGCAGCTGGGGTTAATATTTAAACACAACACACTGTTTGAACACAGACACACACTCCAGGTTTGTTGGAATAGAGATGAGGTGAAGATCTTTTTATCCTTTTCTGACTCAGAGGAGAAATCAGTTAAGATGTGAAATGTGAGTTTTTAACTGTAATTTGAAAAGATGCCAGCAGAAAGCCTGCAGGTGAAGATAAATGGTAATGTTTTCATATGCCTGTGTGTGTGTGTGTGTGTGTGTTACATTTTCAGTGTGTGGTAAACACGTCTGTCTAAATGAGAACAGTGGGATTAGTGGCAGTGTTTTGGGTCACGCAGGGTTGTGTGCAGGGGATTTGTTTTGTTTTTGGAATCTACTTAACTCCTTTCACATGAATTAATTGAGCAAAACAAAGAAGCAATTAAAAATCATTGTGCTCAATAATTATTTTTCCTTTTTAAATCACAAATCACAAGCAAATATCATGAGTAATCAGTAAAATCAGTCTTTTTCATTTTCAGTCCAGACTCACTCTGAGGTTTTGGACGAACTGGACGCCAGAGGCTGCTCCGCCTCACTCTGAGGGGAAGTGGTGTCGGTGACCTGTGACAGAGGTTAAAGGTCACCTGAGTCAGTCCTTTGTTTTGTGGGTGCTTATGGGTGGCTACTTGTCCTGTAGTTTGGGGGGATATCTGCGTTTTCATCCTGTGTCAGGTTTCCAAAGTGACCCCCCCCCCCCCCCTTCTTCCCCGTGGTTTTGTAACAGAGGAGATAACAGCTCATTCTGCGGTTCAGGCTGTAACACTGGGAAATTTTGGGTTTACGGGATGGTGACGTTGCCAGATTAGATGACCACATTCGAGCTGTGACATGAAGAGACACGGCAGAGTCAAAACCTGCTGTCGGTCATGACTTCTCTGACACATCCTAACGCAATCTTTTCAAGAACTCAACTAGAGAATTTATATTTATAATTATTTTTAGAAAAATGTAATAGTTCCTGCTGTGGTGCCCCTCTGCATTTCACATGTCTATGAGTTGTGAACAGGTTCATCAAAGAGACATTTTCTCTTTAACAGATCATGTTGAACTGTACAAAGCCCAAAGAGGTAACAAAAAAGGGAAACTCTCTTTTCCCAACAATCATCACTCGACCCGTCACATTTATCTTGTGACTCATTGGAGGGGCCCGACCCTTGAGTTGGGAACCACTATAGTAAACTGTCTAACCGTAAAGTATAAACAAGCTCCACCTGGAGCAGCTGCGACTTCAATGCCTCATCAGTGTTAACACTGAATTAAGTAACATATAATTATATATCATTCAACGGACTTTCTACTGTAGAACCAGTATTTTTACTGCGTTTTGCTAACGATCTTTAACTTGTGATTTTGAATGCAGTGATGAGTTGGTGTGTTAATACAATAGTCCTCATGTCATGGGATGTCGGTGGTCTTCCATTTGTGCTGAACAAACCAGACAATGCTAACTTTCATGACTGACTGTACATGCCTGTAAGGCCATAAAGAATCAGATTTAGAATCTGAATCTAGCGCAGCCAATGAAAGCTGGTGTCATGTGATAGACTTGGGTCATGATTCTGATGACAAAAGGAAGCAACTTTAAAAAAAACATTTTCTCATTAGAATGCTATACTCGATACTTGATATACTTGAATTGCACAATTATTTCCAAAGAGCAAACATAAACACCTGTGAATGTATTAACATTATACTTAACACAGTCTTTCTGCAACTCAGCTCAGCTCAGCCTCTCAATGTCTGGATTCCTTCTGTGTTCATGGGTCAGGAGTTGGATTATCATCAGAGGTCTCAACATCTTTAAATCAATCCCACTGATTAAAAACTGAGTGAAAACACTGAATAAAGCAGCTTCACGTTCAACATCAGTTTTTTCTGACCTATTAATACAGGGCAACTCGTAAGGGTTTTAAGTGAATCATAAAAATCTGACATAAAACTGAATTCAAAAAAGAGAATGTCACGCTTCGGGCAGACAAACACTGACACATGCTCAACAGGAATACTAACCAATTTTCTGGCGGATTCAAACAAAACATGACATCCATCCTAATTGTTTTTAGACGATTTTAGATGTATTGAAGTATCTTGTTAATTTGAATGAATAGAAAAAGATAGTCATCATTCTGGTCATCAAATCACATCATTCTGGTTTTCCATCAAATTGGGCTGTCGGACACGAGTCATTAAATGTAAAAGAGAAACCTCTTGGTGACTTTCCACATGATGACTCTGTACAGAAAGCTGATGCATGACTCTGTCTCTGTGTTGTAGCAATGAGTTATTGCTCTGTGAGTCTGAGTGTGGAGGAGTAGACCTCTGAGTCACAGTGAAAGCAGCTGTCAGGCTGTATGTTCATGCAGCACATGCAGTAACAGCTGGCTCAGTCCTCTCAGCAGATGGCATCAGTCTGGAGGAGCTGACATCACTCATCAAACTGACGCCAGAAGACAGTCGCAATACGTAGGCATCTCTGCTGAGCTGTTTCACACCCACCACCGGCTCCGTCCCACAGTGTGATTCATCCTGCATTTCACAGTGTTGAGCTCATTAGGAACCCGGCTGCTTTGCAGTTATTTAGTGTTTTTCCATAAGGTCGGAATTCTGGTCATAAACATGCTGTTTATTTACTCAGCATACGTAACCATTAAACATGCAGATGGCAGCAACTAATTAAAAAAGTTATAAAAATTTTACAAATTTTCTACCATGCTGGGTAATGAAAGAGGAGGATTGATTTTTACATCCTTGGTCTGTGGCATCAGGCAGGCGTGCACCAGGGTCAATCTGTTTTAAACCACACACATGTGTGGTTTACCTCAGTGTTTACAATACAGGGAGATAAAATGGTGAGGAATGTTTTCGGGGGGGGGGGGGGGGGGGGGTGGTAGAGTTAGCTGATGAGTGATGGGGGCACTGAACTTCCCCCCCACCCTCCACAGGTTGTCTGCATTAAAAGAACAGAGGGAAAGTAAACACAGCATGGTTTCCTGTTTCCAGAGGTGGTATCTGTGTGAGCAGATGACAGGTTTTTATCTGTTAAACAAGAGCATTCTCACTCCCAAGTCGTCACAAATGGGATGCTTGGTCTGGTCATCTCAAGGCGCACTGCGTGGTCCGAAGGCTGATACTACATGACGGTTTTCAACATTTTCTGTAATAGAGGAGCAGTTTGTAGAATTGATAAGGGTCTCTATGCAAAAATGGGATATAATTCTCATATCTATGTCATAGTAACTGTAACTACCATCAAATAAAAACTGTTGTGTATAGGGTAGAATTAGCCTCATCATTTATAGCATCATTAATCATTTAAGTAATAATGTCTGTGGTTGCGCTGCCATGGACATCAACATGTTGCATCTACCTATCGCTACCGTCACCCCTAGTGGACAAACCGGTGAAAGATGGCGTTTTGTGTTTGCATATTGATGCAGCAGCATGAATGAAAAACACAAAGGACTAATGTGCCCCTAAAAAATGTAGAAGAAGATGTCAGATCGGGAAGGTTTCATGAAAAGTTGACCTAATTAATTCAAAATAAACTTACGAAGAATGTGTGAATATGTTGCTTTGAACTGATTGACTTGCCATCAACTTTGGTATAATGACTCGATGTTCATGCTGACAGGGTTTGTGTTGACCTAAACATGCTGACACGTGAGAGGAGAAGAGAAAACACAGACGTGACCCATTGTTTTATATAACAACTTTTAGATAAGTGTCACAAAGTTAATCAAATTATCATACATCGTGGAAAATTTGGTATTATCGATTGTACATTGTACAGAGGGCAGATTAACATTAAAGAGTTTCACTGAAAAGTAGAGCTGGCATGTGTGACTTGACTCCAACCGTTTCGGTCAATTATATGTCACCTTGAAATACTGTGTGAACATGGAGGGGGAGATTTTCACCGCATCTCAAACTCAAGTTCAAGGTTCGGTTCAACGAGGACACATCAGTAGGAAGTATATGATGTAATCTGAGGTTTTCTATTAGAGAGAAACATTCATATATGTTATTTAACCTTATTTTAGAGGATAGGAGAAAGGGTAGAATCACTTACTAAGAAGGTGGTGGTTTAATAAAAACAAGCTGGTTATGGAAATATCCTGGAGGTCATAGTGTCGATGGGACGCGGCTTGTTTTTGCTCATCATGACTTGTACTTGTAATTCAGAGCCTGTAGAATGGCATCCTCGGAGTCAGTTTCTTCAACAGCCACACATCTGACTCTTGTAAATACATATTCATAACCACTCTGAGAAACTCCGCTTCGAGATTCTGACTCTTTGAGTTTACACAAGAGAGGAGAGTGAGGGCAGATGACATAGACCGACTGCATTAATTCAAGGTTAGCTATTGTTACCATTTGTACGAAGGGGCGGCTGCTGCTTCTAACAAGAAGGTTGGCAGTTCGATCCCAGTCTTTCCCCATCAGCATGCTGAAGTGTCCTCGGTCAAGATACTGAACTTGAATTGCACCTCGCTGAATGTGTGGGTTAATTACATAACCTGTACTCATCAAGACTAGAAAAGCGTTATATAACTACAGGCCATTTACTGTTTACGATCAAATCTTAGGGCATGAATTACCAATGTGGGTACTACATAGAAAATGTCCACATACACAGTAGGTGTAAATATCCTTCCTCACATCTATTCTTGGTGAGTTTCCCATCTTCTCCGGTCTCAGGGAAACTGTGAGTAAACTAACCTCTACACCTTTACTCTCCTCTTTTCTGCTGCTTTGTAATTTTTGGCATTTGCCTCAAGAAAAAATGGAGCTTCAGATGGAATCAGATACCGAGTGTATTTTTATTTGGTATTAGAGAAGAACACCCTTGCTGTGTTTTTTTTTCTTTACAGGCGGTTAAGGTTCTCACTGAACAAACACAGGAAGGTCTCTTCTTGACAATGGCTGCTGCTTTCTTCCACTGTCCTACAGTCAAATCCTGAGGGGCAAACAAACCTGCAAGCTGCTCAGACTTCAGGGATCATCGGTCCATTTCTGCTCTGCATGGGGGGGGGGGGGGGGGCACTCAGACATGCAGCCATAACATGGTGATTACCGTCTGCTGTTGGAGGACTTGTCGACCTCTGGCCTTATCTGACTGACTACTTCTCTCTGAAGTGTCCAGGACACAGGCTGCTGGTAGCCATCTTGTCGCTGTGTATTCCTGCAGAGAAGGAATAATTGTTGACCACTCTGAGCCTTGGTTCTTTCTCTCCATTGTTACCAAGTGTCTGTGCATTGTCTGAACTGTCGGGTTTCTTTACACAACATCGTAAGGTCCTGAGCTAGCTCTGACACTTCCTTGTCATTTGATGCTTTCCTTGTTGCAGTCATCCCCATTGGACTACTTCTTTCCTCTTGACTTCCTCTGCTGTAAATGATCAGGAAATGTAACAATGTCGGATAAAAATATCTGAAACCAAGAAGAGAGTAGGAAAAGTCCAACCAGAAAAAGACATGTTTCTCCTCCTCTGCTTCAGTGGAGAATTTGTGAACAGGGCATCAAACAACAGTAGAAACAGCTCAGTCCTAGTGTCCGTGATCCACCGGCTAAACCAGATTTCACTCTGAGGTCAGGTTAGTGTGGGCTGACTGTCAGTTCTGATCTGGCCATGGAGAAAATAATGTCAGCCAGATCCGGTCCACATGTATTTGGCCTGATAAGTTTAAAGCTTAATCTGGTGTATTAAAGTGCTGCAGGCACAACATCACTTTAAAATCTATATAACTTTATACAGATACATTTTCATGTTTAACCTGCAACCCCCTGAAATATAATGTAATGTCTGATTACTGTCCCACAATGTCAATTTTGACACTTCTTCACGTTTAGTTAGTGGAAGTTGCAGCTGCATGACTCAGTCTCCGTGAGACACATTTAAAAAAGATAAGCAGCAGTTTGACTCGGCTGTCAGCAGGTTGACGCCCCCGGCTCCCTCCTCTCAACTCGGGCTGCTCTAGGGAGTTTTTTGTCTGTTCCTGAGAAGTGGCGTCTTTTTGTTGTCGCGTCAGAGTGATTCAGTGCCCACTGCCGCCCTGACAAGTCTCAACACAGCAATGACTTCATCTCACAAGCGTCTCCTCACCGTTCCTCATCTTCTAACCTATCTGGAGACTGGCTTTGCTCCTTAAGGCTGTAAGCAGATCATGTTATTATCATGTCATTCAGTGGAGTCACCCCGCCGATGACAGCATGTGTACTTACAAAAGAGCAGATGAGGCATGTGTACCCTCAGCCGTTTGCCTCATTCACTCTGGTTCCGGTAAAATGTTGCTGGACAATAAAGTTAAAGCCTGGGCAAGTGCAGGCAGATACAGCGCAACTCTGCCTGGTCTGGTGGTTTTGTTGGCAGTGTGGTGGAGCTTTCATCTGCTTTGTGGGTTTGTGTGTCTTGTATTTCGGGTTGTCACTATCAGTTGCATTTTTTTTTTCATCACAGAACTGCGGGCTTCTTTATCTTTTATAGAGCTTCATACAATCTGTTGGCAACCAGCTGTTTCTTCAAAACACTGAGCTGTCTGTAACTTAAAGAAACAGTCCAACACTATTAGGGGTATATTATGTTTCATTCTCTCATACGTGTTCACCTGATTCTATCTCTGCCTTGCCCCATGTACAGACAGGACTAGGATGTGGTTTAGGACTTTGATTGATTTTAATCTGCTATTTATATCTTGCATTTACAGATTAATCAAATGAATCCCAAGGTGATCTCTTCAAAAAACTGAAAAATATTAGAATGCTGTCACAGAAAAGTATCAAACTCTTTTGATTGAGAAACTGTGACCAGTGAGAAAAATGAGACCTGAACAAATAAAACTGACAAAACCAAATTAATAATTTTTTTCCGAACATTCAATTTAGGTAAAAAATTAATTAATTTTTAATTTATAAGCTATAAGCTTCTGGAGTTGATTTGTCAGCTCAGGTCTCAGGTTTGTTTGACTGACTGTGCTGTGTCTCACTGACCTTCAGGGCTGTAGGCCACTTTTGTCAGCCGCTATCACGGGAAGCATTCAGGGAGGCCGCGTGCTCAGACTTGTTTTTGGCGTTAGTTTACAGAGAATCAACAAACTGTGGAGAAGAGAAAACCTGCTCGACTCTGAGGAGGAGAAAGTGCTCTGTGTGTGTTGTTGCAATTGACTTGAGAAGCAACAAAACCCTGATACAGTTCAGACCCACTCTGCAGTTTAGAGCAGGGGGGGATTTCTGCCTTGTCACTGAGATTAGATGACATGAGCTCAGAGAAAAAATCAGATTTGGTTTTGATAAAACACAGGATGAGAAGGAGGAAGTAAAACTGCTGAGCTAGTGCCAGGTATGACTGAATCCGGCATCACTGAATACAGAGGGGAGACGTAATGAGAGGGCACAGGAGACGGAGTTCAGCTCAAACAGTCTGAGCAGCTTTCAACATCCAGCTCATGACGAATCAAAGATTCTCCTAAACAAGATTTTTCTTCTGGCCCTAAATCACAAGCTCAACAAATCAGTCATACTGCTCATGACTGAATGAACACAGACACACTCGCAATGAAGGAGGATGTAGAAGGTAGTACCTCTGTTATGACCTCTGCAGTCATAGTCATGTCAGAGGAGGGAGGAAATTATTATTGTCCTTAGCTGGAAGACATATGTATCTTACATATACATTTACTACCAACACAAATGCAATTTTGTCCTAATACGCAAAACATCAGATTTTCAAAGGGTTTTACCAAATATGATCTAAATAGTACAAAAGTTTGTGCCAATTTTGAAATGTAACATATCACACATTGAAATTGAAAATCACTTTTCACACTTAATGTTGAAAACATAGTTGAATTAAATGTGGCTGTGTTGCTTGAGTTGTTTTGATAAGTGAGACTTACTAAACAAATAATAGAGGGAGATCCATGATCCGTCCTGACACACTGACCACTGCCTCTCTGCTGCTCTCCAAACATGTTTTGACCTGAGTTTTGCCTCATCAGGTCACAGTGAAAGGCTGACCCCCATCCAGCTGTGCTCCGGCCTCTCAACCTCTGTCCCTTTGCCAGTTTCCTCTCTGCTCATCCTTGCCCTGCCCACAGGAAGGACAAGCACAGGAAGCAAAGAGGAAGGGGAAGTAGATTGGATGCTGGCAAGTGTAGAGATTATCAGTTTCTTGTTTCTCGACCTCTGAATCACTGCCCACACGTCAGATATTTTCAACGACTCTCGTTGGTCTGGAAAATTGCTGTGGTCCATCTGGATATGCTGGTGTACCATTTGTTATGTGGAAAAGAATGGAAACCAGGTTTAAAAGAAGTGCAGCTGCATGTGAGGCGGCAGGACTCTGTCAGTTGATAATCAAACAGTAGCAGGTGGTGTTGATGCTGTTGTAAACTTGAATCTTTTCGCAGTATGTTTTCAATTTGGAATCAGCCAGAACTGCATGAAATACAAAGTTTTAAACCTGCAGAAATAAAGTTTTGGGTTTATATGTTGAACTTGATGTGAGTATGTGAATGTCCCAGTCAGTTGGGAAAACTACTTTGAAAAAGTAACTTATTTACTTTACAAATTACTTGATTTTAAAAGTAACTAAGTTAGATTACAAGTTACTTTATTAGTTACATTCAGCTGCTGCCGACAACACCCTCGCCGCCTCAACATAAAAATGACAACCGGTTTTGCCAATGCTCACTTTATTAGAAACCGCCAGAGGGGGGCCCCACGCGAACGGAGGGTTCCCCAAGCGGGCGCCGGAGCTGAGATGATCCGCGAGAAGGGCCCGACATGCGTCCAGAGTCGCTGCTGACCGCCGTACCTGGCCCCCTTGAACAGTTCCCTGCCTTCCGCACTGGCGACGGACACCGCCCCGCTATTGAGTCTGTTTAAGAAGACATCGACAGCGCATTCATTTTGAAAGAGGACCAGAGAACGCGGAGTGGATGGGAGCCAGCTGTTATTTAAGGCTTGGTGCTGCGCTTAAGCGTCGCTTTGGCGTCGCTTCAGTGTTCGGTGTGAACCTGGCGTTAGTAAATAACTCACAATGCGTCGCTTAACATACGTCACATACTACGTTGCTCTGATTGGTTGTAGGTCTATCCAATTGAGACAAGAGGCTTTTTTTTTCTGGTTCGGTTGAAACACGCCCCATAATCACAGCCCAATGGAGCGGTATCAGACTCACATTCTGACTAGAATTGTGAGTATGACAACTTCAGGCTACCGCCCCGTGGCCCAAGAGACGGAAAGCCTCCGCACCGGCGACGCCGTGAGGCGCCGCGGACAAGGACCCCCCCCCAAAAAAAACCTTGAGGCGAGCTGCACGCCGAGCCTCCGGCGGCGTGGAGAGGAGGGCGACGGGGCCATTGCTCCCCCATCCGCGGCACGTGCCCAGCGGTTTAACCACAAATACCAAAAAAGAAATGCACAGTGACTTGGACAAGTAACTTTAATCTGATTACTGGTAATGGAAATAGTAACGCGTTAGATTACTCGTTACTGAAAAAAGTGGTCAGATTAGAGTAACGCGCTACTAAATAACGCGTTACTGACATCACTGGTGATTACCCAGTGGAGCCATACGTGTGGAAGATGCAGATCAATATGTCAACTTGGAAAATCAATGATATTTGAAAGCTTCGGGTGACAAGGACACTAGTATAAATGTGCTGTAAACTACAACATAATAATTTATATATTCCATTTCTTCTCCTGCATGAACCCCTGGAGATGTTTTTGTTCTTATGAGCCAACTCCAGAGAAAGTCCAGAACCCATGTGTGGACAAAAGTCACTTGTCACTGTTCCACTGTCACATGATGTCACGTGATCTACAAAACTGATGAAATTTCCTGATCTGAAAATAATCTAAGAGGAGTTTATCTTGATGCATGATGGTTAATGTCGGATTAGCCTACTATATCTCTGATTGGGGCATGGATAAGCATAGTAATTTTGAACACTCATAGTATTTGGTTTAGCCCTAATATTTTGTTTACTTGACAGATCAAGTCTACATTATGATAAAATGCTCTGGGAGTTGGGTTTTAGATCTCCCTCCATGGATCATAGCTTTAACCCCTTGTGAGTCAAAGGCAGTCTCCTCCTTTAGCAGCTGAACCACAAAACCTTGATTTCGAACTGTTGCTCCCTTTAAACAACAAGAAAGATGAAGGTGAAATAGTACAAACTAAAAACGAGAAGAATGATGAAGAAGATGCTAGATGAAGAAATGGGTGGGGGTTGTACTCCTTTTTGTAAAACAGTTCAAAAAGACAAGAAAAGACTCTTTGCCATGTCACCACTTACATCTGAGGTGAGGCACTGGCATTGAAGACTAACTGGTAACTATGAATCAGGGCGTGTTCATGTTAGGCTCGTCGTCGGTGAATGTAGAAAGATCGACACTGTTTGTAATAAATACAGTGATGTCATGCTGACACGAGCTGAAGAGCACGTGTGTTTATACTGAAGATAAACAGCCCGTGTCCTTTCTCCCCTGAGGCCCAGCAGATGTTCCTCTGGCCTGGATCTCCGCCTCTTCACCACTTTACAGACTCTTTTTCCAAGCCACGGCGATGAGTCAGGAATTTGTGTCGGGACAAATGTTTCTTATTTAAGGTTTCACCGTTTCCTGACCACCAGCAATGAAAGAAGTCCTCTGTTGGGCGATACCACAGTGGAGAAGTCACAAAAGACAGTTTAAGTGATTACTTCTCCAAGCTTTCAGGGATTCTCTGTCTATTTTGTTTTTCCAGTTCCTTGTCTTTGAGCAAAATAACATGTTGGAGGCTTCCTGCACTTTGAATGAGGTGACGTCATGCATTGAACGTATTTTGGTTCAGTTGCTTCCATTGAAAAGCCTACCTTTCAGTTGTCAGAGGAGGCACCAGCCAATCAAATCACGTTCCAGCTAATATTCAATGGAAGGTTTCAGTAGATCAATGACCAATTATCATCAGTCAAGTTCATTGATAGTGAAGATCATTAACTGTAGGCCAAGTCATCATAGACATGTGTGTGCTTGGTGCATTCACTGTCCAAAGTGGATGGTGCATTTTTCTAAAGGTAGTAAAATGTATCCAGCAGCAAATATGAAGGGAATGGTAGGAGGCTGAACTTCCTGATTCAGATAGACATAGTTTGGACTCACTAAAGGGGGTGTGCCTCACAAGGCTGCAGCTGGACCCTCCTCATATTACCAACATTAAATGCGGATCTACTATCCCACCATCTACATCAGAAACTTTATTATTGGTCTTTCTAATTGTGTCCAGGGGCATAACAGTGGAGCGATTATAATCTGCTTATCAATATATTTCTTGCAGTGTCCCTACAACCCAGGACAGTGATATTTTCTCAGGTTAAATGTAAAACTGTTGTAAAGATAAAGTACGGTTTTCTGTCAATATATATGCAGTACAGTTCTGGTTGGAAGAAGACCGCTCTACCCCTCAGCCAAAGCTGCCCCAGTAGTACCGACAGTAGTAGTGGTTCACTTCCGTACTGACCTGTAATAAAGTAACATGCCCACTCCTTATTAACCACACTCTATCCTACCTCCTTCCCAGGCTGACGACTCAGAGGAGCATCGAGGACGCGGAGGAGGTGGAGAGGGAACGTCGTCGTAGGGCTCGAGAGTCTTACCGATGGGGCAGCAGTGGTTCAACACCCGGAGAGTCCTCTCCGGTGAACGAGACACAGACAGAGGACAAGATGTAAGTACAGACAGAAAGAGAACAACAGCAGACAATTGAATCCCAGTCCAAGATCAAGATCTTTTGGTAACCATGGTTATCTACATGACTATGTGAGAACAGGAATATTCCCAAATACACCAGAGAGCGAGTAGCACATTTTTTGCATGGTTGCAAGTACTGGTTAGGTAAACTGGGCCTAGCAGCTTCCTGTTGGCTCCATGTTGATGCTTTATAGCCTCTGTCATCACTTAAAAGTAGACTTTTAGATTAAGAGTTTTTTTGGTAATCTAGGAAAATCATATATTTTTTTCGAAAGTCATCTATCTTGTTTTAAGTTTGTCTAATGATTTATTTATTTCTTTTATTAAGTAGGTTTTAGAAGATCTCATGAGCTTAAGAATACAAAAAGGATAATATGAGGATATAGGTTTAATCCTTCACTTAATTAGTCAAACTCCATAGTAAGTGATGCGATGCAAGTTCATGGGACATTACCGAACCCCTCTCTCCAGCCTCAAAAGTCTGGCCCTGGTCTCACCCTAAAAGATGCTAATGCAGCCAAACATGGCTGAATTCCTTGTATATGCCGTCGTGGGAACTGAGGAAGTTATTATGCATAGACCATTATTCATTCACTTGCCTGACTTCCAATTACTTCCAGTCCAAGCTGCTAACTTTGTGACAGTTTTTTTTCTGGTGTTAAGTAAAAGTTTGTTTTCATGTTTCCTAGCTGAGAAACTAAAAGCGCGACATGCTGCACCCTCAGCTTTGCTCCTCCTCACTTCTGCCGTGCCAGCGCATGTTTTATGCTTTGCACCTATGGGACATTTGGTTTCATGAAACAAATGTTTCCATCGAGAAAAGCAGCATTCAAATGAACCCCCGACCCGTTGATGTGTAACAAACACACAGCTGCCTTTTCATTACACAGCCTCCAAAGAATGTTTATTGCAAAAGCGTCCCGAGAGAGGAGTAGCACCGTGTCAAAGCTTGTGGCGTCTTAGCCCTCATATAATTTGAGCCTGTTTGATTACAGCTTGCACCTCTAACACCTTCTCCTCTATCACATCACTGCCTCAGCTGGAGTCAGGATGTGGTTTTCTGTTTGAGACGCAATAATGCTCTTTAAAAAAAAAAAAACTTTGTTTTCTTGTCTCTAGAAAGGTCAAAGTTCAAGGTATGAATATATAGATGCCGTTTGGCACATCACTCCTCTGCCCAAGAGGTTTTTAAAGGTTTTATTGAAATAAAAAAATCTGTTCAGTCAAATGATGATTTTGCACGTGCATATCACTGATTGACCAGGAACTTGTTGGTTTGTTATACTGTCATACTTTCCGTCTCACAGATGGCCTTTTTATGAGTTTTTGAGCAACAAGGCTGATGTGTGGCAAGAGGGAAAAAATATATTAGGTTTGTGTTTGTCAGTACCACACATTTAATGTTGGTTTTGGTCTTTTTTATGTGGACAATAAAAACAATATAGAATATTAGCAGATGTGTCCTTTAAGATAATCCCATTAAATGACAGAAATCCTGCAATATATAAAATGCTGATTACTGTTGCTGCAAACTATATATATTTAAACCTAAAACATGTGTTCCACAAAGGCTGGAAGTCAAGATTTTCCAAAATCCTTCTATAAAATGATAATGGAAGGCCACACAAAGTCAGAGCTCCTATGAACTCCTGAAATCATTGCTCACTGGTGACGCAGTTGTTTGACTTTGTGTAGCGATTGCGTTAACAGCATGTGTCAAACAGGCGATGCTGTTAACAGTACAGTAGTTGAATCACTCGCCAACAACAACTTATAACAATAAATGTAATTTCTGGTTTTTACAACTAAGGACTACACCCCCCACCCATTAGTTCATCTAGCTTTATTTCTTCATAACCATAAATTAGGTATAGTTGTTTGTCTTACTTGTTGTGTATTTCGAAATTGTACCTGAATTGACAAAATACCCAAAAGAAATTCAGAAAGAAATCCAACTTTGAATAGAATGCAGCATTACCCATTGCATAACCTTTACGCTACTGGTGTTATCATATCCAACTTACATATAATCACACACAGTCTGTAATTCCAATATGAGTCATACAAAGAGAAGTTGTTGTTTATGTGCCTGTACAAATAAACTTAAATCATCTTTTTTCTCCTGTAGCATTTTCACCTTAACTTAGCATAGCATAAAACATTTTTGTTTTAAACTACAGCAGACATTTTTTTATTACTTACATGACCTTCATTTTACAAAAAATGCTTAACAATCCATCAAACCAGCAGTGATGCCACTCACAACCTTATATACAGTGCTTTGGTTTGGTTTTGAATAAGTTAATATTTTCATCAACTTTATATATCTGAGAATATTTTTTTTGTTTAAACTGACATCAGAATCAAAGACATCCTGTAAATCAGTGTCTTTGTCATAAAAATGTGTCAGAACCTCCGAAACATGTCCAGGTGTCGTCTCTGTCGTCACACAGCCGACGCAGAAACATGGCCGCTCGTTATGGCACATTAGCTGCTGAGAGATCAGGCAGAGACTCCCATAATGCAGCGGGGAACCTGTCGACTTGCTGGCTTGCTGAGCGTCTTAATCATGTGGGGAATGCTGAGGGAATTCCTTTCTGCCAGCTCCTGGAAGCACAAAGCACACTTTGATTACTGTTGATCAGCAGGGGGGGCAGACAGAGGCAGTGTGCTGATTGTTGGTAAAATTGTGGAATGATGAGTTCACTTAATCAACCCTTAGTTATGCATCAGTTAATAATTAATACTTTAAATTCTGTTCAAAGCAGAGGATTCCTCGGCAGCTGTGTGGCTGTTGGGTGACATGCAGACGAATCTTAACGTCTTCTGTCTAGACCCAAGCATCGTAAATACCGATGCACCCACAATTTCAAACTCATTTTCTGGAGCCTGATCCAACAACGCTTCAGGTAATTCAGGGTCAATGTTGGACCTGTGTGTTGGACGAGCTTTTTTGGTAAAGCTTTGGGTTCTGGTCATGTAATTTTCTGGGTAACTGCTGTAATGCATGAAGCTCTTTTTTCCTGTCATCAGGGTTTGTTCCCAATGAAGCAAATGTATTTAACTCAATATCCTGAAAACATGTTAAAGGGGACATATTATGTAAATTCCACTTATGTAGTGCTTCTACACGTTAATTTGGGTATCTGGCATGTCTACTGTTACAAAAACTCTGGAAAACGCTACCTAGGAGCTCCCCCCTGCTAGGGCTAGGCCCTCCCTGGCTAGCGTTAGGTCGCGAACTAGCTGGGGAGTTGGGGGTCTCGCAGCCAGGCTAAGGGGGGTGAGGGGTGCGGGGCACTCAAAACAGGTCAATCTGAGGAGGGCTGTTTTAGACAGGGTAAAAAGCTGCTGTTTTAAATAATCCTTGTGGTATTTTTACCAACATTTTATGTCCCCTTTCAAGTAAATCAATGGTTATGCTTTTATATGAAAGAGAGTTGATTTGCTAGTGGAGAGGTTATTAAAAGAGCTTCGGTGAGAGTTCATTTAATTTAATGTCTAATCCTGCTCCATTTCAATACGTCATATTTTTGATCGATTCTCCACCCTTGCCAAGATTATCGTTTTGGGTTGTGCACATCGAAGGGCAAAGATGAGACGAAGTGACGAGAAGTGATTAGAAATATATCATATGTACAGTAAAGATTTACTGTTTTTCCCCTGAAACCTCATCCCCAAACGTATTGACATTTGTAAATTATGAATATTTACACCAAATATGAACTTTAAAAATGTTTGCAATCAGATAGACTTTACTCTAAATTGCCCATTAAGACTGCGCCATTCTTTTAAAAAAGAACGGCCCATTGATGCACTGCATGAATGTGTATAATGGGTGGATGGCAAAATTAACTGTACTGTAAAGCACTTAGAGTGGTCATCAAGTCTTGAAAAGCATAAATACAGACCATATACCTTTTGAATTTGTTCTGTACAGTTATGTGTCCATGCTAGACTGACTTCCCCTCAGTGAACACCTCCCTGCTGCTGGTCTAAGCCTCTGTTTACCAAAGCACTGAACCATATTACAAAATTCCTTTCATGCCTTTTGACGGACAGGAGCTGATATGAGCTCGTGCAGTGAGGATCTGAACTCCTGTCAGAAGCACAAGCGTCACCTCTGAGTCAGCTCAGGAGTAATGATCCTGTCCCAAAAGCTTTTCAAGGATAAATAGGACAGGACAAAGAAGAAGTTCAACCTGGTTCGCAGACTGACTGTGAAGGCCCCGCCCCCACTGACTGCTGCGCTGGTCGCCTGTTTATTCAAATTGTATTATTTCCTCCTAAGTATTCCAAATACAGACAGAGTAGGTTCATGCCCAAGTGGACAAAATAACCCAAATCCCTCAAATTTTGTCTCAAACCTTTTCTTATATTGTGTTATTTTTCACTCTGATTATTGCTCCTAATTCAAATCTGACACATCTTTATGTTTAAACTTGGTATTTGTGATTTGGTTATTTCATTACGTCTTTGGTCCTGTGATGCTAGTTCTGTATTAATGTCATGTGTCCGAGTATTCACACACTGCACTGAATCCTGAGGAATGGTCTCTTGAATGAATATTGAATTGATAAAATGCAAAAAGTGGAACTGAGCTGGGTTTGTATTATGGTTAAACATGGTTTATGTAACTTCAGCTCCATCAATAAGCTGTGCCCACTAACCTTACCTGTCTCATTTCTCCTCAGGTTCGATAGCGACTTCAAGCCCAGCAGCTCTCCCTCTCTGGAGGAGGACGAAGGCTTTAGCGACTGGAGTCAGCGCAGAGAGCTTAGGAGGCAGCAGCGCCTGCAGGAGCTCAGCCAGGGAGGCCAGGAGGACGAGGAGGAGAACACGATAAACAAAGCTCCATCCCTAAAGACCGTCCAGGCCACGGTCAAATCCTCCAGCCGACTCCAGCAACAGGAGCAGGAAGAGATGGAAAAGGCCAGGATGGAGGTAGAGAGGACGAAGGAACGT
This sequence comes from Platichthys flesus, assembly GCF_949316205.1. NCBI lineage: Eukaryota > Metazoa > Chordata > Actinopteri > Pleuronectiformes > Pleuronectidae > Platichthys > Platichthys flesus. The sequence goes on along the minus strand of NC_084950.1, from coordinate 22,262,397 downwards.
GAGAAGGAGGCTGTTCAAGCCACGAGGGCGAGGAGGGAGAAAGACAGAGAGGACGAGGAGAAGAGGAAGAGGGAGGAAGTGACGACTAGGAGAAGGGAGGATGTGCAAAGGCCCAACACAGAAGTAAGTTTTCCTCACCAAATAAAATAACTGTTTTAAGGTTTTCAATCATTCTAGAGATATCAGCCTTCGGTTTCAAGTCCAAGTAATATTCAAGCTTTTTCAAAGTTCGAGGTCCAAGTCAAATGTAAAGTAATTTGAGAGAGACCTGTTTCAACCTGTCTGTGCAGGTGCAGAAAAGAAAAGAAGTTAAAGTCTCCTACACATCAAAGGTTTTCCTTCAACAAGAGCCGAAACCCAGCAACGCCAATGGAGACGCAACAAATGAGGAAGTGGTGTCACACATCAACAGCAAAACAAAAAGATCCACTAGGTATGTCCAACATTTTATTTATTTATTGTTAATGACTGTCTTCCCTTGTTTTCAATGGTAAATGATAACTTTTATTATCCAGGATAGGAGCCGATTATATTTGGACATTCAGTTTCAGCTTTTTGAAAGACCCAAAGTGTTTGAATGAACAGTGTTGGAGACAGACCAGAGCTTAGGCATGAATGGAAGTTTTTCCTCCCTGTTGTTGCAGGAGAGCTACAGAGCCAGAGGAGGCGGAGGCCATCCTGGAGACGGAGCAGCGTCTGGAGAAGATCCGACGGAGCCTCCAGGTTAAGGAGAACCAGGAGCTGGAGCAGCTGAAACACCGACAGGCCGAGACCGAGCAGGAGCTGGAGGAGCTGAAGAGGAGGAGGGAGGAGAGGCGCCGAGTCAGGAAAGAAGAGGAGCACCGGAGGGAGGAGGAGGAGCAGCAAAGGCTGGCTAAAGAGGAGGTGAGCTGCCTCATTCAAAGCTTCATATGTGAGAAAGTTGACATGGTATCACTCTGATATTCACACGACTGCACTAGAGACTCGCAAGATTATGCAAAGTCACATATCGGAAAAACTCATCAGTGAGTTTGCAGGAAGTTTAGTGATCAAACCAAAATCTGGATAGTTAAAAAGTAATTCAAAGTAAAGCAGTTGAGCTATAACCAACCAGCCACCCAACCCATATTTTTTTTATTAACAGTAGATCAAAGGTGTGTGTTTGCTTTTTAGCCTCTTTCAGCACATATTTTTGGTTTTATGACAGAAAAGACAAAGTGACTGATTAGTTAGGGAAGGCTGTGGTACATCCAGCAGCTCAACAGAAATATGGAGCTGAACAGTGTTTGTGCCCTGACTCCAGGAGGAGCGCAGACGTATGAAGGAAGACATCGAGAGGAGGAGGATGGAGGCAGCAGAGAGGATGAAGAGCCTGAGCACGTCCAGCGTGGACGGGGAAGAGATGTTCAGTCCCTTCAGTCCAAAAGCTCCCACACACAAGGTAAACAAACCCTCCAGACATAATTTTTTTCCAGTCCTTTACTTTAAACAGCGTTCACACTGCGGGCACCTTCAACGATCCACTGCGTTCTTACTGACTCCACTTGCATTCATGTACGTGGTTGGAAAGTGTTGAACATCCAATTCATTTATTTATGTAAAGAGTAATGCTCATCTGCAATCCCACAATGTCCAACCAAGATATGGTGGTACTTATTCATCTAGACAGAACTAGACTGTGGGAACAAGCGAGTATGTTATCCAAACACAGATGTGGTTCACACATGTTGTTCTCTTTGAGCTCTAATTTTCTCCTCAGGGAGATTAAGTGGCCACGACATGGCAGCGAAGACGATGAATAACATAACACAAGTGGTTGTTCGCAGTGTGAACGCCAAGTGACAGAATGCAAACTGTTGAGGTTAGCAAGGGACGCTGAGGAAGAAGTTTACACATGAATTCAGTAAAGTTTACCTGCAGCCGGCGCCTCGGAATCCTGGAGGGTTGGATGCTTGGGTCGAGCTGTAGCTGATAACTTTACTGTGTGGATGGGAGGGCAGCAGCAGTCACTGTGGAAAAGAAGTAAAAGGGGGAAAGAATGGTTTTATTGTATTTTTTTGTGGGGGTGAATCATCCTTCAATCTTGGTGATCCGTTATCCATTAACACCCAACGACAAATACTTGTGTTATCTTCGCAGCCGATGGCTTCAGCCTCAGCTTGTAAGTCGCATGAGTGTGTTTGTGTCTTTGAGTGTGTTTTGTTAGTCAGTGTGACATAAATGCACCAAAAAAGCATGTTGTGTTGTCACATAACTCACTGATGGTTAAAATGTGTATTTGAGAAAAGGACTCCACTGTACACAACTGAGTCATGTCCCTGCTGTATTTGGGAACAAGCTGATTTCTTGTACAAAGCCCCTGAAGCATTTTCTTTATCTGGTGGTGCTCAGATGATTTAGGAATGAAATATTTTTCGGGACTTCAGGGGCTGTGTATATGGATATAAGCGGTGTACATGAAAATGTGTGTGTGCATGACACTGCATGTGTGTTCTGCACCTTCTTTTGGAAGTTTGTCTTTTTTTGTATCTGAACTGAACATTTACAGACAGTGCTATTCAGGGAATTAAGGGAAGAGGTTAAATTGAAATACTTACTTTGTATTCCTACACAAGGTGGCCTCAAAAACATGTTTTTGGCTTTGGACATGATACCTCAAGTCTGTCTTTAAGAAACGTCTTAGGCCTAATTAGATTTCACTAGTGAAAGGTCAAAGGGCATGGTGGCCTCATATGGGTCTGGAAAAAGAAATCTATACACTGACACTGCATTGTGTGGGTTACAAATCATGATAATTCTTGTGCCATATGAAACAGAAATTTACAATCAAAACTCTTCATTCAGATTCAAACTAATTGCCATGGAAAACAAGCAATTAGATTTTTGTGTGACAAAGTGAAATGATTTGCTTTGTGAATGGACCCTTTCTTATTCTGCCTGCTACTTATGTTAATAAGGAAGTATATTACCCTCCAAGATCCCCTCATATCTTAAGTTTTAAAGTTACGCAAAGCAGTGTCACGCCAAGCAATGTTACACAAAGTAACATAAAATACCAACTTTGAGATGAAGTGATGATGGTATAATTTTTTTTCTTTCAACCTGCTGCTTTTGATTTACATCAGTCAGGCAAAGGCTCCATTACAAAGTTTGATTATTCATCTATAGCACAGGGGTTGTGTGTGTGTGTGTGTGTGTGTGTGTGTGTGTGTGTGTGTAATATGCTGGCTTTGATGTTTGACCTCTAACGTCATAGAAAACACTGATCCTGAACATCAGTCCTCTGCTGCCCACAGAGAAAATGAAAGGCAGTGAATTGAAGCCTCTCAACCATGTGACAATCACAGTCCGTTACACCGGGCTGCTATAAAGAGCGGCTCAACCTACAGAAGTAAAATATCCTGAGCACTGGAGGGTCCTACACAGCTTCGGGCCAGACTGTGATCTGAAAGATGCAGGGGTCAGGTCACCATGGACATACCATGAGTTCAGGCAGCAATGGAGGACATATTCACTTCCTTTCATACAGTCTAATCACACTCAGTGTAGAAATACTCCATCACAGGTATAAATCAGCAGATTAAGATTCAAACTAGAAATAACAGAATGGACAACGTTATAATGCAAAACTTGGCAGCCATGAATTTCATTAAATTGTTTGTTTGAAATAATTGAAAATCTGTGTAATAAGGACAATCTCAGATTAGATGGGAATTTGTAAGAGTAGGAACAACTACACACTGATTTTTATCACAAGCCCAAATTGTTGGGAGCCACTGGTTTAATATTAAACAACGTTATATGTTATTAGATTATCGTTTGTTTTTGTAAAACATTTTAAATTAAAAGGTAACTGTAAACATTACTTTTCAAATATAGTGTAAAAAGTAGAAGATTTCCCTCTGAAATGTAGCTGTGACTAGCTAACACATGACATTAAGTGTTAGTAGAGTGCCACTGGATTTACGACATAAAGGTTTGAGGGTTGGTTCACTACAATCCTTAAAAGAGGAAGAACATCAGTGCAGGAAAGAGACATGAAATGAAAGTGTAACTAAAAATAGAACACTGAGATAACAGTCAGTCAACATTAAGCCTGACATCACACACAGGAAATTCACTATGATAAAAGAATTACCCAATACAGATCACCCTCTTGTTTTTCATATGGGTCATATGGACCCAAGAAAGCACATTCCCATCATCCTTTGCTCATGGTTTGATTAAGACCAGCAGACCTTGGCTCCGTTTGTCTTGGACGGAGCTGTGGCGGTCTATGGATGAACACAGAGCCGAGCTGCTGCAGACACAGTTCAGAACCGAGACAGCGGCATAGAGAAAAGCACTCTCAGGGAAATGACCTCAACTTCTTTTGTTTTTCATGCAGATCACAGAGAGAACAGAGTCCCTGAACCGCTCACTGAAGAAAAGGTGACTATCCTGATTGCTCTTAGGTGTAACAGTGATCATTCTCTAACTGTTCCATCAAACTGAATTATTCTGGATGTTTTGTGCATCCGTTTTGAAACATTTACCCCAAAAACCAGGTCACTATGTTTAGTATCTTTGTCAACATGTCAAACATGTCAACTATTTGAAATAAAAAGTGGTTCACAACTGACAGTAAGAAGGTTCCTGCTCCCATAGTGCAAAGACATGCAGACTGACGTTTGGTTGATGGAGACTCTAAAATGACTGTAGATGTGAATGGTTGTCTGTCTCTGTTTGGGGGACGTGATGTCTCTCAATCTCAGCTGGGATTGGCTCCAGCTCCCCCATGACCCTTAAAGGATTAAGCAGTATAGATATCAGATGGATGGATCTGTTCTAAAATGTCATCCTTTACCAGGAGTTCAATACTTCCTTCAGCAGAGGAAATTAAATTTAAATGTTTTTGTGCAGAGCAGCTGTTCTGCTGGGTAACCGTCCTCGCTACGAAGATAAACACTGATGAAGAGGGTCAGAGGTGACCTCTCCACCTCTCTCACTGCATCACCCTTCTCTGCAATGATTTATGGGTCGGCTAAACTCCGTCCAGATGCAGGCAGCTGTATTTTCACTGCTGGTGGGTGAGGTATGGCGGCTCCAGGCAGTCTGCAGCAGCTAGTTATCAGCTCTGAGCAGTTCTCGGCAGGAGTGAAACCTCTGTGTGGATGCTTTTATCTTAGAATGACTGTACCAGTCACCAGGGAGATTTACAGAAGGGGTGTGGGGTGTGTGTGTGTGTGGGGGGGGGGGGGGGGGGGGGGGGGGGGGCCTTTGACTCCAGCAGTGTTAGTGCTTCTGAGCAATAAGCTGAACAATACATCCTTCGGGCAGTAAGGGTTGTTTTTTTACATTTTTTAAATAAATTGAGATGTATAGAAACTTCCCCTCTAACTTTATTGCTGATGGTTAAACTCCAAACTGAGTCACATCTTCCAGTGGTGAAAGATGCAGCTCATAAAACCTATTGGAATTGTGTCATTTCATCTGCTCTTCTCCTCCATCAGAGGTGCACACAAAAAGTTGGCAAAGATTAAAGAGCCTCAGACATGTTGAAGCAAATTATTCACTTGACGAATGAGGTTCCTCCCCCAATGGGGAGAAATGACCTCATCCAGCAGCTCAACTCATATCCGGAGCTATAAAATGATAAAAGAAATGCAAGGGAGGAGGGTTTGGGTTTGGGGAAGGTGACTGTGGGGTTGAGTTTGGATAAAAGAATGAAACCTTTGAATCTGCAGAGAATGAGAGAAAATCATCACAGATAACATTTCAATATTGATAAACCCAGATTTGAGTCCACATGTGCTGGTCAGACTTAAAACTTCTGTGGTTTTGACTGAAATGTGAATGTATCCAACTGAGAAAGCGTAGAGAAGTGAATGGAGGTACTGATTTCCTTCCCTTTCATCACAACATTTTTGTTTTGGAGATGCCTGAAACATAAAAAGGCAACTGCAAGAAGTCTGAGGACCACAGAAGCTCAATTAGATTAAAATCTAATTAAAATCTTAGATTTTGATTAGCAGCATAAAAAATATATAGTTTTTAATTCATTGACTTCCATTCCGTTTAGCAGAAAGAATGTTAACTGAATATCGGTCTAGTCCTGCAGCTCTCTACGAAGTTGGGTCAGCCATTGGAGCTGGAATAAATCCGTGAAGATTTAACCATCCCTGTCAGTCCCTGTCAAATTTGCGAGAGCAAGGACTATAGAGAGCCTATCAGAACACAATTTTGTAATTCTTAGTGATTACATTGTTCAATCAACAATTTACTTCATATTGATAAGTTAAAAACATTTCTATTGCTACTTTGTTCTTAATTCTAAAGGGGTTCTGAAAGTTTCCCAAGAAATTAAATATCTCAGGCAGTATTAAGGTGAACTGTTACTTTACGGATGTTTTGCTATTTGATGGAATATCATGACTGGAACCTGAGTTTTAAGTTTGGATATTTCACTGATTGACACAAAATAAAGTTTGCATGCTATGGAGAGGAGTTTTGCCACGTCAGAATCATAACTTAAGGGAGTCAAAAGATTTTGTGAGGGTAAGAAAACCAACACATGATGAGGATCATGACTTAACTGGTTTCAGATCTGCATAACTGGGTTTAACTGCTTGCATTTGTTGTCTTGTTTGAATCAGTAACAGCTTTAAGAAGACGCAGCCTCTCATACTGATGGCCAAGATCGACGACAAGCTAGAGCAGTACGCCCACGCTGTGGAGGTCAGTTCACACACACACGCACACACACACACACACACACACACACACGAAAATGATGGTCATGGCTATGGTCACAGTTTATCGTTCCCCTGCTTTTGACTGTGAACTTCCTTTTACTAAATAGAAATCTATTGACAGAAAACAACTACACAACAGTTGGCTTTTGAAATCCATAGTCCTCAGAAGACTGGACCAAATGTCCTAACTGTCCAAACATGTCATCACCCCAGTCTCCACAAAGACAGACACACAGGAGTGCTCACACACAAAAGGCCCATTGATGGAGCTGATGAGTATTTTCATCAGCCCCCCCCGCCCCCCTCCTCCCCACTGCAGGTTGGTATTACATCATTCATCAGCAAACAACTTGACTCATTCAGTGGAGTGCACAGGAATTCAGGACGAGTTCAGGCTTATTGTGGCACCTGATTCACACCTGTTACACTGTCCAATCACATTGTTTTTATCTGAAGTCACACTCAAACACCTCAGAAGGAGCCATGTGTGATGCTGACAGTGCCCCCTGGAGGCTGCACTTATTATTGCAGGCACGTGAACGTGAACGTGTTGGAGTAAACAAACACGACATGGATTATTAATTTATTCCTAGAGTCCGACAGATTAGAGTTTGTCCTGAAAATGGCATTGAAGGAGAGCTCATGGGGTCAATAACAGAGGGTTCATCTTTTGGGCAGTAGGAAAGGATTCACATTGTTTACCTTTACAGCAACCATGTGGAAAAAAAATGGATAGAACAGAATAGAGCAATACAGTAGATTTACAGTTTGGACAGTGTGATAAATGAAAGATCTAAAGATATATATCGATTGGTGTATCTCTGGAACTAAATTGTCTACACCCTGCAGTGATCAGAAGCTGCTGAAGTTGACTTGAACCGTGGGACCCATCATTGTTTTAAACTAGCAGGGTACAGAAATAGCCCCGACCCGTTTTTTATGCTGGAATCAACACCTGGGCGATGACTTCACAGCTCTTCACTTCAGCATGTGTCAGGACAGATATATGACGGGAATAACCAGATGTTCAGAACTTTGTTTTGTCATTCTTCCGTTCCCTGTCTTTACTCTTCGCCTCAAGCGGTTCCCAGGATGATTAACAGCACAGTTAATGACCCGAGGTTCATTTCTGACAAGTGTTCATGACACACTTTAAAAAAGAAAACTGGTTCGACATAAATTCCAGTAAAAGTAGGCTTATCCTCCGTGAATCTGTTATTTATGTAAAGCACTGTTTAAACCCTAATCAAACAGTAATATCTTTTTTCGATGTTTTATATATAAATGTATATATATTTTTTAAACTATGACTATGACGTTTTGACTAAATGAAATCTGAACAAACACTAACTTTTGTGTTTATTGCGTTATACTGCAATGATGGTATTGAAATAGTTGGATGATGCAGATGATGCATAATCTAACCCAAAAGTTACATTTTAATTTGGAATTTTAGTCTTTTGGCTTATTAGCCTAATTTTTTAGGGAGATTTACAGCCACAAACGTTAAATTAAGAACATGAATAAGAGAACATTTTATATCGGAGTGTAAAACAAGCAATTCAAAAATAAAATAGAAATTAAACATTAATTTCACATCTGCACACGACCAATTTTGAAACCAAGGGTTCCCTTTAAAAAAAAATAGTTTTACTGTTTATATTGGACTTGAATAACTTTGCATAATGTTTTTCAACCAGGAAACTGTTCTTAATTCCTGTGGTTTTAATCTGTGTTGTTTGTTAGACACCACATCAGAATTGTGCTTCCTGGGCAGAAAAACAACCACACATCTGATTTCATTAGTTTACACAGAACTTATCCAGGTTTCCTGTTTTTCAGAACTCACAAGAGGCACGAGCAGTGAAGGCATCTCTGACCGACCTGCCCAGCTCACCTGAGGTCGTCGCCTCCAAGAAGAACCTGTTTGAGGCCGGAGAGGCCTGGAGCCAGGGTCCCGCCAAGGGAGCAAGTTGCAAGGTCAGAAAACCTACAGGGATGTGACTACTTCCTGCTCTCACACAAAATGTTCTGTGCTAAATGATGAACCTGGTGGCCCCGGGAGTGAAAGATCCAAACCCGTCATGCTTTAGTGACTCCTAGTGGCTTCACAAATGCATGCCATCACTTCCCAGACAACGTGATGAACTGGTGAATGGTAACTAGAAAATGAATAATAAACTGGCATAATGTCGATGGGATTTTCTACAACAGATTATGCCATTACAATAATTTAAAATCTGTGAACACACACATACACATCTGCCTAAAAGTGATTAATATAAGCCCTTTTCAGACTTGAATAATAACATATTATATACGTTAACAACTGATAAAGAGCCTGTTGCTGTGACACATTTATAAGACAAAATGTTGTAAAAAATGTAAATCAGAAAAAAGGCTTTAATCAGGCACCAACATAAATACTGAATGAATACTTCAATGGACATCCCAGTGACACCAGTGTGAAGAGATGTTAATAACTGTTGTGTGTAATGATTGAAACCAAACTCTAACTGAAGCCCAAAGAGGATCTTTCCACATAGAGATATAGACAGGGAGAATGAGCAGATGGACCTTGCTTGTTATGTCGCTGAACACATTTTCATCAGGATGTTCTCATTTTTCTACAGAAAATTGTGCCATCAGATATAAAATGATTACATATGAGAAGTGTAGGCAGGGAAACTAGTGGGTCAGTTTTAGGGAAAGAGGATAGTTTGGGTCAAAAGACACTTTTACAATGGTAGCATGTATAAAAGTTTTCTGGCAGATAGTGTTGACGGCAAACTTCTCCCATGTGAGCTTTTGATTCTATCAGTGTTCATTGCTCGCTTTTTTTCACCTGGAACTGAATTATCCTCCGACACGTCCTCTCCAAAATAATTGACCTGCTCATTAAATATTATAATATATTTATTTTTATGGATTAACAATTCCAGGAAACATTCTGAATCATGTACACACATATAACACAGGTGTAGTTTTCAGACATTTTACAGTGGAAAAATAAGAAAAGTCTGTCTCCAATCAGCTGTAACAGCTGCAACATAGTTAGAACGTGAACCTGTAGCCAACCAGTCTGTGCAGAGACAAACCAGTCAGCCTGTGGGGATCATGTTTGCCGGTTTGGCCGACCTCCGAGCTGCAGCGTCACCTGTCTACTTTAAATCCTGGGAGCAGATGTGAGAGTCTCACTGTATGTGTTATATATATATATATATGTGTTTCAACTGGAGTTCTCTGAGGTAAACAAACAAACAAACAGAGGTGTTAGTGAGGTTAATCAGCGCTTAACTCAATGTTTTAAGTTGGTTTACAGAGCACTGTTTTTAGTTTAAAACTGTTGAGGTTATATAACAGTAATCTTTTCTAGTGACATTAAATTGAATTGTTTAGTTAATATAAATTAATTTGTAATTATAAAACCTTTACTAAGTTAATAACAACACAGTTCCTATGGAAGTATCTGGTTGAGTAAACACATTTTTTGTCATTTATGAAATTAAATACGTTCAGTTATCTAAAAGATAAATTGTGTTTTCATCCAAAGCATTTACAGGATGAACAAAGCATGACAATTCTGTTATTTCTGAATCAGGACACTGATGGTCTGAAAGTGGGCGTTGCCAACCTGATCACCCAGTGGGTCAAAGGCCCCTCTGATGGCAGCAGACAGTCGTCCAGCAGAGCGACAGTAAGTCACCAACACAACACGAACATTCACTTTCCTCCGGTAACAGTCTACTGGCCCTATGATAGTGACCTGTCCCGGATGAAGCCCTTTAGCTCCACTGAGCTGACCCCAGGAGCTGAGTCCTGAAACTCAGCTGACTGCGACAAGACTTGTGTGATGTTTGGTGTGGGTTTGTGATGTGAGGTTTCCCACTTGTGGAGAAGCAAGATACATCAGCTGTTGAAACAGCCTGTTATATATTTGCCGTAACTTTTCTTTTAATTTCTTTGTTTAAAACAAATATCTTAATCATGACGTCCCTCATATCAGCAGCAAACATCTACCTAAGTGTTTTAAATTTGTCTAAAAGACTGTCTAGGAACAACTTGAAATCTATTTAGGTCAGAAAAATTAACTCGAACAAGTTTTAATTGAAATTGTTTATGTTTATGTATCTGGCATCAGGATCTACTCCAGAAAACAAAATAAAAAATAAATAAAAAGACTGTTCGAAGTTTCAAAGGAAGGCTGTGCATGATTTCTATTATTTTGTTCAGCCAATATATATCAAGCAGGGTAGGCTAAGTAACTGAAACACCTCTCAGTATAAAGCTACATGGTTCAACAGTAAACTACATCCTGGTCAACAGGCAGCAGGACTCAGAATACTAACCTGTTTGATTGTTGATTGACTCCTCAGGATGTGAAGCCTGGAGACGTGATGCAGAAGAAGAACATGTGGGAGGTCATCGGAGATTCTTCAGAAGGTCAAAAAGCCAATAAGGTAAATCAAACATCTTCTTTTTCACTTATATTAGTTCTGTCATTTTCCCTCAGCGCTGCCTCTAGTGCCTTAGATATGATATTGACATGATATGGATTGTAATTTCAATAATATTTGACTATAAAAGTAAGAATAGACTCTAACATCTAAAACAAATGATATGAAAAGTTAAAGTAACAGTTAAAGAAATAACAGACCAATAATATCAGGTAATAATTATGCATGCTCTCATTCATGATAACCATGTCATAACTTTTTATAATAACTAACTAAGTTTATATCTATATAACCTATGTTTTATCAATTTATTTAGCTAATTTACAGTCAAATATTTATTTTATTGAACAAAAATAATATTGTCAATGCCAGGATAAAACATTATCATTAATGTGAATTTGTGTTTTTTCTCATCAGGGATCAGCAGCCGGTAAAAAGTTTAAATTCATCGTCACTGGTCACGGCAAATATGACAAGATCCCCATGAACGACAAGAGTGGAAGAGAATTTATGAACAAACAGTCTGGTAAGTGACAGGAGTGTTTATCTTTGTTTTAGTGAAGCTAAGCATAATCCTTTAACTTTATTTACTACATTTAAATAACTTATTAAACTGACAACAGGCACCAACATAATTCTCCCCATTTGTTTCCAGAATAAGTTTGTTCTTTCCTATTTCTAGTGCGCATGTAGCCTGTAACTTTTAATCTTCAACCTGAAATTGTGGCTCAAAAATGGCGAGAAGAGAAAATTATTATATTTAAACAGACAACAGGTTTGTTTAAAAAACAGCAGTAGCATCTAATTGAACCAGTGCAACAGGCTAAAGACGCTAAAGATAATTTATATTCATATCTTTCTTTTTGACTCATGTCAGCCTGACACATGTCATGCACTGCACATTTTATGTAGAGATGATGTTGAGTCTGTCATTATAACAGTCATATTATACAATAATATTATTTGACTGTCACAGAAAATGGTTAAAAACTCCTCTAGTCATGGATTGACTGCTCATGTTTGACTGCTCATGTGCAGTGAAGCAAGAAGGATAAAATATCATGTTATATTACCAACTCAGTGTTCAACATTGCAGATTCACAAGAAGTACACAAGCACAGGGAAAACATTGCCTGGTGATTTTATTTGAAAGTGTCAACAGGTTTTGATTCAAAGGAATCACAGAAGATCTACCTGCTAAGGTTTACATTGTCAAAGACTCACTAGATTAAGCCACAACGCCTGCACACAATGGAAATCAGATCAGACATAATCCATCAAGTTAGAAAATAAAAATAGAAAAATACATTGCCCGCCCTGCTTCACAGTAAAACCACTCCATGTCTCTTGACCCTTAAACCCACAGTTCTGTATCACATTGCCCTCCATCACGACCGAGGCTGCTCTTCATCATTCACCTTTTCTACAAGTTTTAAGCTCAACTGCCTCCTTCAAGTCACAATGAAATCAATCACTAAGACGACTGCTTGACACTTTTGAAATATTTAGGACTCTTGTCTACTTCTCTCTACATAAACTACGCATAGACTGTGAAAGAAGTTTGGAATATTAACTACACAATAACTGTAGTTGCGCCCCTTGAGTTTGGGTTGTGACCAAAACCGAACCCTAATGAAGCGTGAACCATCTCACACCCGATGTTTAAATTATTGTCTATCCTGTCATTACCATCTCATTTTTATAAGATTTTGTACTCAATTCCTAATCTAATGTTTTCTTTAGCATTTGTATTTTACTCAGCTTATTTAGGTGTTATGCTCTCCTTAACTATTTAGAAAAGTGCATCATAGACAAAAGAGAATATCTTCATGTTCACTTAATTACATCCACTATTGCCACATTAAAGCTGTTATTGCTGACATGGAAGACAAGCTTTCCCTGTGTTGCACCCCTGCCAAGGTCACATAAAGGAATCTAGATGCTCCTAAAATGTTATTTCATTGTGACTTTAAGAAAGTTCATTCGTAAAAACATAACCACTTACACTTAAATAAATTCAACCATCATATCACTCCACATGTGCATCCGTTAACTAGTGAAAGGTCTTACCCTGAGGCAAGTAGCACCATTTTGAATAAAAGTGTTTTTTTGCACAATCCTTAAAGAGAAATTGAGATTTTCTCTGTCAGAAAATATATTTAGTCTATTTTATCTATTTATAAAGACACAGCAACCTAATTATTAATAATTTGCTTATAGTTGAGTTATTATTGTAAAAAATTATTGTTTTCAGTAAAATGTACTCTCTTGACACACACTGCATATTAATAAATCTCTGTCACATACATTTAGCGCCACAATAACCAACATGCTGTCTAATCTATCACTAACAGAACAGTCAGTAGTTATTTTGAACGTGTAAAGAAAGGAACAAATGAGAAGCTCTGAAATTACTTATAACATAAAAGCTTTAATCTGATGTGACCTCTGAATGACTTAAGACAAATGTCGCTCTCTCCTTTCAGCTAATCCACAAATACATTTAACACCCAGGCAACCAGTCACACAAATGCAACACAAAGAATTCGGTAAAGTATAAATTAACGGCCACATATTCTACAACACTGCCACAAACATCATTCAGTTTACACAGAGACTAACACTGACCACACCTGTACACAATTTCTGTGGCTAAGATTTCTGCACTGTACATTAAACATGAACTCTTTTGTCTTTACATTTTCATCGGGGCACTGAACATTAGATGCAACTTAAGGAACAGTGAACCCCCTTGCTACTCTATTAAAGTCTTTTGGTTCCTCGTCTTTAACTTTCCGCCCAATCAGACCCATTTCAAACACAGTTGAAATTTTGGTCACCGGCCTTGAAGCTGCCTCTTTTAGCCTTTTAGCGTCAAACTTTGGACTAAAGAGGAGCACAGGCAGCCGGTACGCAAATGAAGGTATCTCTGTTGGCTCATCCTTTTTCTCTGGCGTTTTCTCCTTCTCGCTTTTGTTTAACTCGATCTGCTGCATGATGTTCTCTTTGGTGGAAAACATTTGGAAGAGGACAGCTTCCCACATTACAGTTGCCTTGGGAGCTTCTGCGGTTTGGCTTGTGTGTTGAGTGTCAGGCCCGTCTTTGGCCTTCTCTTCACATTCCTTCACCTTATTCTGGTCCTGCCCAGTTGTCTCCTTCTGAGAGACATTTTCAGGAAATCTGGGCTCCTCTTGCTCCACTACCATGTGCTTCTTCAGTCGTGACCAACCACTCAGTTTTGATTTCACTCCTTTTGGCTTTTGTATGACCTTAAGAAGGGGTTCAGCTGGAAGGAGGGTCTCATCGCTTTCCTTTTTCTCAAGTACAGTTTTAACTACTGTCTTATCTTTTCCTTTTTCATCACTTTCTGTTGATGCAGTAGCAGGTGCTTTAGCAGGCAGAGCAGGTGCTGCCGTGCTTGGCTTTGAGCTTTGAGCTTCAGTTGCGATGGCAGTTACAGGTTTCACTTTTTGTTCTGAGACATCACCTTTTGCCTCAGTTACAGCTTTCTTCTCTACAGTCTGAACTTTATCTATGCCTAAAAGTTTCCTCACCGCCTTCAGAGGGTCTTGGACACCACCTTTCGGCAGAGGACCTGTGGTTTCTGGGGTTTTTGTCTTTGGTTTGATGTCTTTTTTAACTTGGGTTTCTTCCTTTTTCAGACTTTTCACATCTGGTTTTGGAGGTTTAGTCTTTGGTGTTTGTTGAATCACTGTTTCTTCTTGTACTATTGTAGCCTGACTAGATAGCGTACTTGTCTCTAGTGTTAACATTGTTCCTAAAGTGTCAGATGCCTCTGAAACAACAATTATAGGGATTGAAGGGGTGGTGGAAACATGCACCTCTCTTAGATGGGGTTCATCTACATCTTTGGGGGTGTCTTTCACTTTAGACACCTCAGTTATTGAAGGTTCTTTCACAGATGGTTCTTGACTCAGTGTTTTATCAACTGCTGATTCCTCTTTTTCAACTTTAACCAACTCTTCATTTGATGTCTTAGAACCTGTGATACCAAAGGCTGGAGAGTAAGTTTTGATGCCACCATGAGCAGTGTATTCTGCTGGTGTCAATCCACGATAGGCAGACTTATGAGCCCCCTGGGTTGGGGTTCTAGGTCTTTGAAAAGCAACAGATGATAAACCAGTTGGTGTTTTTGGTCTTTTGAAGCCAGGTGAGGTGGTCATAAGCCGCGATGCCTCAAAAGTTGGAGTCTTGGGCCTCTGACAGCTGTCAGAAGTTACTGCTGATGTTGTTGGCTCAGACGTATGAGTTTGATGTGTTTCAGGACCAGCTGGAGCAGTTTTGTTCTTTTCTGGGATCAGAGAAGGCTCTGATTTTGACCTTGTTATACTTTGTTGAATTGGTTTAGCTGCAGGTGTCACATCTGAAAAAATGTCCCCATTCAGTATTCTTTCAGTAGGCCTAGGCTCAATATTCATCGTGCTTTTGGACACAGCAGAAGCCAGTTTGGGTGTTCTTGACCTCTCTGGCTCGACAGGTATTGGTGACACAGCAAACAATAGAGGATTGGCTTTTGAAATTTCAAATACAGGTGTTGTTGCCCGACCCATGTGGTATGCTGGGGTTTTAGGCCGCCCTGTTAAAGTTCTGGATGTTTGGAACTCAAAAGTTGGTGCAACTCTGACTTCAGATGTTGGAGTTGCTCTTTTGATTTCCGATGCTGGAGTGTTTTTCTTTATTTCAGATGTTGGAGTGGCTCTTTTGATGCCAGATGTTTGAGTAGCTCTCTTGATTTCAGGTATTGGAGTGGCATTTTTGATGTCAGATGCTGGAGAGGCTCTCTTGATTTCAAGGGTAGGTGTTATAACTGTGTTGATCTCCGAAGTTGGTGTTTTTCGCTGGGGATCTGTGCCCAAGACAGAAGGCTGAGGTGTCTGTGCTGTGTCTCTTCTGACCTCAGATATTGAGGTCAAATCTTGTATTGTTTCTGTTGGTATTTTAATTTGAGGTATTGTGCTGCCAATAGCAGTTAATTCAGTTGTGTCATACACTGGTGAGGTCTTGGATGACTCATAGTACGATGTGCTTGCTGTGTACATTCTAATTTGAGGGACATCAAACATCGGTTTGGGTGACCTTGAGGGTTCAGTTGCTTTGAAAGTCGGACGAGGACTTCTTGATTTGACAAACGGGGTCAACACAGTGAGAGGTCTAATCAAAGCTTGAATTCCTGCAGTTGAATATGGAGCCAGACCTGGACTTTTGGGTTTTGGGTGTAGAGTTACTGCTGCAGCAGCAGGTCTTAGACCAGCTTGAGTTTCAGCAAATGTGGTAGAAGCTGTCAGTTTCACCTCAGCAGGGGACACTGTTTTCTCAGGCACAAAATAAGGTGAGACAGATATGTTTGGTACTGCCGGCTGTACGACTGGCCCCAGAGCTGGTGAGACTCCAGAAAGGTGGGCTGAGGATGAATATGAAAAAACTGAGGTGACATGCTGCGAGTATGATGGGAATGCCACTGTCGGTGGCGAGAACCTTGCTGCTCTGCCATAAGCTGCACGCTGCGGGTAAGGAGATGCAACATGTTGATACAGCGGCCTGACAGTAAACCGTGGAGCCAGTTGGACACCGTAGAGGTTGGATGGTGTCTCTGGTGTCCGGGGGGGAGTGGAGTGGTCACTGTGCTCAAGGTCAGGACTTGCTTCATTCACAGGGGAAAGGCTGGAGCGAAAAGGAGTTGTAGACTGCACTGCCTGAATAGAGGCCTTTTTCTTAGCAGTTCTCTTGAGGAGCTTCCGAAGCCGAATGTTGTCCTTTCCAGGCTTGGGCAGCAGCGGTGGAGGGTACTGCTGGGAAAGCAGGCCCGGATGGGTGACGGCATTGTAAGCGACAGCCATGAGTGCTGCAGCACTCTGTAGAGAAAAAAAGCAAAAACTGTTGGAAAAGATAGATTCACAGGCAGTCTTGCCAAAGCATTTGTCAAGTGTCAAGTTTTAAATTTCCAATTAAATCTGCTCCTCTACCCCTGGTATGTCTCTGTGCTTAACCAACATCTAACTGGATCACAAGAAAGTCTCAAAAACACCTTCAAATGGCAAAACAATATCTTTTAAAACTTTATGAACATTGTTGTCATGCTAAAATGGTTTAAATCTAAAGCTTTTCAAATGGTGACATAACAGCAATAATGTTTGGTTATTTAACATTTTCTTTTCAATTTTTTTTGCAGATTTGTGTCATGGAGATTACTGAGCAGGGGTCAACTCTTCACGTGGCCACCACCTCGATTTTATTTGCCATGAAAGATGACCACCCGAAGCAGCTCCACAACAGTTACAGTTATAATATTCCATTTATATCCAATAAAACATCTTCTATGACTCAGATGGACAAGCTCAACAGCTGAAGTCCAAAAGATCTGCTTCTCAAATGTCTTTATTATATTTGATTTCCTCATTGGTTTTGTATTGTCTGACGTTCTACTTCTATCATTGTGTACATATCTAGCTGTGAGCCTTAATGTTTCTATTTTTTCTCATTACTGCCAATAATTGATCCTTTTCAGATAGCATGTAGGGAAAGTATTTTATGTAGAAAGAGTTTACATTTTCCAATCATGTACGATTAAAAGACCACACTATGTTGTGTCAACTATTCTGCCATTACACTTTGGCTAAAGAACAATCTGAAACATTTCTGAGTTAATACCAATGGATGTTGACCATAATGTGAGGAAAATTGAAAGATTTGCTATCTTTTACATCAACCTTTATTATGTTTACACCTGATCTGTACAATCAAACTTCATGTCCTGCGTTTATTTTAGGTCAACTCACTGGTTCCTTTAGATCTCTTCACTGATTCAGCCATTTCCTATTAATGTCCATGTCCACACTGCTTGTGTTTGTTTGTAGCCACTTTTCTTAAATAAATTAAAACAATTTTCTACTTGAGCCTCACCTGTTTTTTCATCTCATTGTAGTTTATAGTAAAAGAACAATGCTCAATCTGCTGGAGAACTGAACATACATAACATCATATTTAGTTTCAGAGAAAAAAATCCCTGAAAGACTTTTTCTATCAAATCATTAGTGGAGCTTTATGGTTCTCAGATGATGATTACTGCTGGTTAAAGCATCTAATTTAATATAAATTGTTTAACAAAAGATGATAATCTAAAATATTTTAGGATAGTTTCTAAGTTGGTCAACTGGAGTTCGACACACACACACACACACATACACACACACACACAGGTATTGAGGATGACCCATGATGATCTTTAAAAAACCAACAGGAGCATGTAGCTCAACTCTTCCTGGATGATGTTACAGACTCTCAGCTGATCCTGGAAGCTTTTACTCTGCCTAATTTTAGTTTAAAGGCAGAAAGGAGGCTGGCCAAACACCTGCTTTCCTTTTTTAAGACTCCTAGCTTTTTTACAGGCTGATCACTTTCCCAATAGAGAGATGTGATGCAGATCAGATGAGGCATCTGCAGCTTCAGTTCCCTCCCAGGCAACAGAAACAATCTCCACAGAACAGTATTACATGAGACAGAAGTAAAAACTGACTTATTGAGTCTAACCATCAACCATCCATGTAAAACACGATAACTTTTACAGGCCTCTAGGGGGAGCTCTAAGTGGAAGTGAATGAGACCAGACCTATCGACAAGGAGAGGGTAAAGGGATCAATGTCTTTTTTTTATTTCACCTGGTCCTCAGTTAGAAGCAGCCATACAAATCATCAGGATTCATTCTCTGGGTCCATGAACTGTCACATGAAATGTTATAGTAAGTGGGTTGTTCATATGTTAAGCCCAAGATTTTGATATTAGAACTTAAAACCTGTCTCTATTTGGTACGATATCTCACAGTGGATCAAAGTATTGAAGTCTCAGACTGACTTACTTGACTTTATATACTTCAAAATTAACTTTTAAATACTTAAATTGTTTTTCCCCCAATTAGGTTTATATCAAGAAACTGCACTCCACCTAGGGAGAATCTTTTAGGCCCATTGGTAAGTGTACACTTTACAGACTGAGCCTTACTTGCACGGCTGGAGTGCAGTTATGTCACACCAGGGTCACTTCCCACAAACATATATACATATAGACACACATATATTTGTATATATATATATATATATATATAAATGCTGAAGGGTGAAAGTGAATGCAGAGCATGTGACCTCATGACATCACAGCCCCCCGACACTGGATAGGGCCTGAGTAATATTGTCACTCAATATACCCAAATTTCTACCTAATAACTTTATTATGAGATTATGAATGTTTCTGACCCCCCACTTCTGAGATCATGCAGTCTGTTCAAAACAACAGTTTAATATCCACACTATACTATGTATGTCGGCTCAGTAAAATGAAGGCCAGATCTGGTTGTGTTTTTCGACCCTCCCCTCCCTCAACCTCCTGCCTGCCTGACACATGAGAGTTCGCTCCTCCTTTTAAGGCTCTGGAAGGTTTGGTATTTGGAGCGCCTTCAGATTGAAAGTTCAAAAGAGGAAAGGGTAATAATAGATGTGTAATAAACACCAAGCAGCTCCACAATGGCCCCCATAAGTAAATGAATCCACCCCAAAAAGTTATTTACCTCCGGTGAAGATGTGAGGCTCACACACAAACACAGCAAACCACGAGTTTGGATGGAAAAGGAGGATCTTACCAGGTAAAAACTTGTTGCTGATGTTCAAAGCGGTCCAGGCAATATTCCCTTAACACAACAAAAAAGAACACTGATTCAAGTTCAATGTACAATTCCAAACCTAACAAGGTCAACTGTATTCCTCACAATTACACAACAGGAAACTATAACGTGATCATGAGTCACTCATGCCTCATTGCAGCCAGGACAGATAGTTGACAGGGCACAATGTTATGAAGCCACCGGGAGTAGAAATAATGTAAGGCTAACACTTAGCTCAGCCCTGCTGGTGCTTTAATCTTGCACTGAGGACAAGAATAAAAACACCCTGAGCTCTCCATACAGACATTAGACCTAAAGGCTGGGGGTTCTGAATTCTACAACAGCTTCACACTGACAGCTTTTCTTTGCCCTATCTAGAGAATAAAAGGTGTAATTATGGCGTGTTTACCTGTGCGACTGCTGCTTTGGGGGCGGCCGGCCGGCTGCTGCCTGCTTGTCCCAGCCCAGAGTGTTAGAGCGGCAGGTTCATGTTGAGCCCAACTCGACCCCCCTTCCTACAAATGGAAGGAACGGACGCCATTACAGTCCAAAAATAAATCCAGAGCCCTGTTAGCTCTTGAGAGTGACAGCGACGTTGTCCTGACAGCAGAGCAAGGCTTGGCGAGACACTGCGCAGCTCGACATGCCATGGGACCTTAGGTTTCACCACCTCAGGACTTTAAAAGTGGGGTCCGAGGGCCACCCAGGGGTCCTTTAAGGATCTGGGGCTCCTCTGTATATCAAGAAAGATGAGGAGGGGATTCATTTTGTAGGATTTGTATCCAATGGAAAATATAAAATTACCAGAATAATGGGATTAAGGTTGGACCAATTCACATAATATGTAACCTTTTTGGTCAGTTATTGATATCTTTGTTTTTCAGGATTGTTGGTGGTGTGTAGAGGAGCTAATGGTGGAGGTCCTGCATGGAGTTCTTAGAATCTTTGAGCAAGTTCTGAGGATTCTTAAAGCTGCTTTTCAATAAATAGGTTCTACCACGCTGTTGTTGGTCCAAAGAGCTACACTCCAAGATGCAGTGAAAAGCCAACCATCAGAGATGGGACACAATTATTGAAGACATGATATGAAGAAGATAAGAAGACAACTCATCTTCCTGACATTCATAGTGTATTACTTGATTTCGGAAAAGTAAAAGAAAATAGCAGATATAGTTTGAGGCATTAGGTATCCCTGATAATACCCAAGACAATGATTAACTTTTGGTCATAATTGGTCAAGTGTCACGGTCAACACTGAAAAAAGAGATACATAAATAAGGTTTATATTGATCAGAAAATGTTTCGCCATCACATGACATCATCTGAAAAGTGATGTCAGAAAGTAACAATGAAGTTAGAAAATAAAACCATCCATAGTCATAAGTCATGTTTCAAGGTATCTGCATTCTAAAGACTACAGACACAACCTAAACCTTTTATAATTAGACAAATACTTCATGATCATACGGTAGGAAGGACATTATTTCATGTAATGCATTGACTTCTGCATCCAATAAGAGACTGGATCTACATCTGCAGGACATAAATCTCTCCTCTGGAGATATTCATTGTTTAAGGTAATTTACCCCAAATTTACCAGATATGGTTTTTACTAGTTTACTATATGGTTTTTAAAAGTAATATCTGTTTAGATCTATTCGGATCTAGCGGACACAAAAAGAGCGCAGACAAGGAACACGGCAGATTGATGGCAGAAAAAGAGTTTCATTGGAATGTCCAAAAAAGGCAGGCAGGCAGGCAGGAAGGCAGGTAAACAGACAGGCAGGCAGGAAGGCAGGTAAACAGACAGGCAGGCAGGAAGGCAGGTAAACAGACAGGCAGGCAGAACTCTGTGGAAGGAGTTGAACCAGGAAAGTGCGAAGCCGAATCACACAGCTGAACGGACGATCTGGCGAAGACAGAGGAGATGAGCTGAGGTTTTACGGAGTGGAGGTGGAGTTGAGGAGATGATTCTCAGCTGCGAAGGTATCCCACAGGAGGCCCCTCCCAGCTCCAGGTTTAGCCACCTGTGGAAAGAGAACAGTGGGGGAAGGGAAAACAAGAGGTGGAAAGCCAGGTCCTGACAGTATCTGAATCCGTCTCAATGACCACACCACCATCTTGAAGATGTCATCAATAGTAAGTCATTCAAATATTTTGCTCAGTTTCATTGGGGAGGAGGGTTCATGGGTTCAAGGCTTGTTGAGTAGGAACCTTTGACTGATGTTAGAAGGCATTGGGGGATTGCAGGATTGTGGGACATTACAGGAGGAGCATTCTGGAGACCTTTAAGGGGATTCAAAGAGTCTTTTTTTTACGTTTCGGTTGTTTTTCAGGACTCATTGAGAAGGTTTTAGTTCCACCTTAAGGGCATTTATCCTTGCAGGAGGAATAGTAGGGAGTTATAACGGTATTAGTATCTGGAGCTATTTATGTGATCACAAGGATTTTCAGAGGGTTAATTATGGTCCTTTATGATGTCGTTGACAGTATCTCCTGTGCTGGGTTTTGTAAGTATTTCTGCAAGTTCCAATAGTATTTAGAGGGTTTACTGGGTCATTGTGAGTTTTTGTACGCTCCTTTGTGATTCAGGTGCACAGACCTTTAGTGAGTTCCAAGTGTACTCTTCAGGAATTTATGTGTTATTCATTGGGTTCAACCGTGCAATATATTCTGATAACTGGTCTAGGATGTTCCCCGCCTTTTGCCTAATGGCTGGGATTGGTTCAAGCCACACCTCCCTTATAGTTTAAGTGTTTTTTGATCATAGATGGCTTGATGGATTCATGGGATTCAAATGGTGTCACAGCCATTTTTAACAGCTGGAGTTGATCCTTGGGAGGGGGTTTATTAGTCCCTTTGGGTGTCAAGGGTCCTTGAGAGTGTGTTAGGGCTCTTTCTTGGGTTTTCCATCGGTCTGACTATAGGTTACGTTGCAAGAAATGGTTTATTGAATTTGGGATAATGAGAATGTGTTTAATTTTACAATACTGTCCTAAAAATATTCTAATAAGAAGAAAACAATTATGAAACAATTATAAATATTTTGTTTCAGTGTTCATTCCAGCAGCTGAAGCACAGACAAGTCATTTCAACTGTAAATCAAGAACAACAAACTCCAGCAGGAGGTCCTTGGCCCCAGGTTTGTCTATTTGTGTTTGAGTGACATGAAAACATTTGACGGATCAGAGAGTGTCAGAGTCTCTGTTGTTAACTTTGTCATTGCAGCACCCTCTGGAGGAAATTAGAAGGTCTTTCAGGACTGAAATTGACAACTATAGGGTATGTCAGATCCAAATGACAAATTAAGTTGAGAGGTTTGCTGAATAATTCATACTGCAGATTGGTTTGACTTACAGCTGAATTGAAAAAAACATTGTAACATTTCTAACTGATATGGCTCATAAGACAGTTTAAGATAGTGTCTTAAAGAAACACTTAATCTATAAAGGTGCATTTAAAGAACAATAATAAAACAATTGTCAGTGTTCATATATAGCACAACTAAAAGACACATATGTTTACACTTACTGTTTAGATCACAATATAACAAAACAGTTTAAGTGTAGGTTAGCATTTCTTCTCATTCAAGCATATTTTTCCTTTACTTAAAAAACGTGGAACTACAGACTGATGACCCAATGGGTAGAGGATGAATAATTTCTAATACCTCAGTTATCATCACATTGTCTGTTTTTCATGTTTAGGTCCTGCATGTTTAAGGTCTCATGTCATGTACATTTATGCTGGGATTATGTGGGAGACTAATTCCTTCTTTCAGACCAGGGAGTAAAGAAAATCAAGTTCAAAGACAACAAGCAGAAAATTGTTCAACATATTGGATTCACTGAGGTTCTATCCTCCATTGCTGTACTTTACATTATGTTTAAGTGCTCAGAAACACCACCTGCCTCCCGTCCCTGATGTCTACTCTCACTCTGAGTTGAAATTTGCTTGCCTAATGCAGTGCCCCCAGAATAGCAACCTGGGAGCGTCTTGGTTGCCCCCTTCTCCAAACTTGAGCCTCCCTTCTTACCAGTCAACCCTTCTATCTCCTTATTGAGTGCCAGCACTGGGAGTGGGGGGGCGGTCGGAAATTCATGGCCGCTGCCCCAACGCAGGCCCAGCCTCGCCTACGGCCTGGCTCCTTGACCAATGGGCAGGCCGAGCAGATCGAGTGTCACTATAACAGAAGGACATAATCAGCACGGTAAGTTTGCGGATCCTTACAGCCAGTCTCGGCCAGCAGGGAGCTCACTTCTTTCAGCTTTTGTGAGGTAAGGAAGAAGGGAGAGTGTGATAGTGTGAGTGAAAGAGGGGATAGGAAGCTCAAGTACAATATCCCTAAACATCACTCAAAATGAGGACAGCTGAGTCCATGTGTTTTAAAATCACTGCCATGGGGAGTAGAGGTTGGTGTTCAAAAGGAAACAGTTGTCTGATATGATGGACAGATTGGGTCACAAGGAAGAATACACAGGGAAATCCCATTGAATCTCAGAGAGTGTGATGTGTTTGTGTTTGAGCTCAGTGGCAATGAAATCTTGTTTGTGCTGGTGTTTGATTGCCCTGTCGGATGCTGATAAGCAGTGATGCTGGGTTTCCTAAAATGCATTAATGAAGTGGATTCTTTTTTGGATAAAAAAGTTCAGCAGCTTTTACCTTAAAGGACTTTGTTATTGTTGTTGTGTTAGTGTGGTCCAACTCCAGAGATCCAGGGGAGGTTCATACCTGAGGGATTTACAGATGGCTTAAACCCTTTGAAGCAGCTTTCCACTTCCGGAGACAGAGGATGATACTAATGAGTTATGTAACGTCATGAGAATAGCCACACTTAATCCTGATGTAGTTTTGTGATTTTAGAATTGATACTTTGACATAGACATTGCTGTGAGTTTTTAAAAGCAGCTTTGCTTTGCTTGTAGGTTTAATCTTGTTGTTGATGTAAAGCTTCAGAGGGTCAAGGGACCAAATAGCACATAGCATGAGGATAAACACATTGACATCTTGAACAGGAGCCCAGAACCTCCAGACTTGATGTAAACCATTCATTACATCTAGGTTGTTTTTCCAGATTGCCACTATAACATAATGGTGTAAAGTCTTTGAAAACAATTTTGGAATTCATGAGACTGAAAGAATAAATGGGAAGAAGCCAGGCATTAGAACTTAACCCTCATGGCTTCCTCTCAAGGTTTATTTTAATTCTTGAGTAAATTGGCGTCAATCAGCAGGGAGCCTCGAGAGGGAATTGAAGGAACCATGTGAGAGCGAAATGGCCAGATAAGGATATGGAGGTGGAATTATGGGTCCAGGGGAAGGAACCCAATCTTCAACATTGCGTCCACTGAAACCAGATCTGGGACCTGTGCAGCTGTCTGGTGGAAATAGCTGTGATGTCGGGACTCCTTCATGACGGCCTCACGCTAATGAGGCTAATGGGCAACTAATCCGAAATCAAGTCACTGGTAGATTAAATTATGAATAAACTCAGGTCATCTATTTTTATGATTGTATTATCACATACTGCATCCAGGCTGGAATTGGAACTGGATTCCAACAGGATCGTGTGCCGAGAATGATTTTAGATGTGACAGATATTACCTTTAACATCTTTGAATGCCAAAAGGATGCAGTGATCAGAGAGGGCAGGAGGCTGACCTGTACCTTGAATGCAGACGTTTTCCCTTCATTTTTTCCAGCAACTTAAATCTCTGAGCAGTTGAAAACAGACCAATGGCAAAATTCTATGTTTGGCTCTCGTCTCATTTATCCTAAGAGGAGCAGATTCAAGACTGTGGCTCGAATTTCAGTCCACGGTCTCACGCTAATTATAAACTTAAGAGGTATGGATGTGATAAATTTGGAAAATGTCTAAAAGAATATATACAGGTGACCTGCGAATTATTTTAAATGATAAGGAACTAAAATGAGTGAGAAAGTACATGCTTTTTAAAAATAAATCTTCATAAAGCTTTTATTTTTATTTTTAGGGTGTGAGTAAAATATGCACAGGCAAGCAGGTGGGGTTTCTTTAGGGTGGGGCAGCAGATATTTAAGACATCTGCAACCAAATCCTGAGCTATTAATACACTAGGCTGCACAGTCGCTCCTTTCCGACTGACTCTAAGTTATTCTCTTCTCTCTTGCCTCCAGGTTGCAAAGTCCACTATCACCATGTCCGACACAGAGGAAGTGTAAGTATTTTACATTTTCATTCACAAATTTCTTAAAGCTGTAGGAAATTGAAAGTCTACCAGCCAGCTTTGCATCTGTCAAGAGGTTCTCTAAGTGGATCACTTGTGTTCAATACAGTCGACGGCTTTGGGAAAAGCTTCTACATAGACCTTGATTTAAGATTATTTTTCCAAACCAATGTTTCCAAGACAAGAATGAATATTCAAGATGAATGTTGACAATGATCTTCAATGCTAAGTCAGAATTTATTTTCTTTCTGTCTTGCAGTGATCAGGTCGAGGGTAAGTAGCCACATTTTTTCTCATCTACAAAACCAATAAATACCCCAAAATTAGGTCCAGGTACAGTCTGGAGTTCCATGTTAAATCCCGGTATTATTTCTGAAACTTGCCTAACCGACCTTTCATCTCCTTAAGAAACTTAATTGCAGAGGACAAATTTGTATGTTTACAGGTTTGGCTTGACTCCTCCAGATTCAAGTTGTGCAATAAATGTTCTCACTTATGAGCAAATGTGCACATAGCCTATATTTTCCTCCGGCTGTAGCATGGTTGCAGGCCCCAACGATGGCAACAGGACAGTGCCAACAATGCTGTGTGAAATCTAAATCTAAATTGATGACATCTGGTTTGAACAGGCCTGCACTGACCTGTTGCCAATGTTACCTGCAGCTCTGCATGTCTCTCTGCAACTGCAGCCTGCAGTTCTCCTGAGCTGAACACACTTTCAGATCAAAGGGACTTTAGGGATGTTTGAAGCCCACTCCATAGTCCCTCGTGCGAGCGCTGATCAACCCAGGAGAACTGAGCTGCGTATGCTTAGCATGAATCTCCAGTGTACCCACATTTTTGAATTTAATTCTGTCAAAATTGGGTACAATGGGATCTTTTGATAATGTTCTTCTGCTCCTTTTTTTTCTCTTGGACGGACTTGAAGAATACGATGGTAAGACACAGCCTGCAGACTCTGGACGCTAAGTCTTACGTCACTGATACTAATTTGTCAACCACTTTTGACGACGTGTGTTCTTACAACCAAATGGACTTTTTATGGCATGCAGGTTAACACTAACGGTATTTGAAATAAATTAAAAGAAACTGGTTCAAACAAATATCGCGACGAGATAGAATCAAGAATCCTTTGTGTTCAAACAAAGAGAGTTCAAGTGCAGGTATTTCCAGGAATCATTCACATTTCATCCACCACAACTGACCATCAACAACTGACATTTTCCTTCCTGCAATAGCCTGCTTTTCAGCCGCTTTAACACCATCTGGTGGTTGTCCTCGCCATCATGAATCTTGTCCTTTCTTGCGTCTCCTGTCATCTACTCACTCCGACCACCTTCACTTTCCCTATACCTCTGCTTCCATTAACTTGTCATACTTTTCATCGCCCTTCCTCTCCCCTGGTGATTCGATGCATGTGGTGTAGCTGTAGAAGAGGAGGTAGTAGAGGAAGTAGAGGTGGCCCCTGAGGCGGCCCCTGAGCCAGAGCCAGAGGCAGAACCAGAGCCAGAGCCAGAACCAGAGGTAGAACCAGAACCAGAACCAGAACCAGAACCAGAAGCCGAGACTGAGCCTGAGGCTGAAGGTATGTGGCATGGAGGGGTTAGGGGTTATTCTCTCATCCTTTCCCAGGCGACAGGTGCGCTCCACTGTCTAAAGCCAGCCAGACAGATCCCACTAATCCTGATTCGCACACATGTTCATCATGTCTGCTAATGCTAATGCTACCTTCCATTCTCCTCACCTAAAGCAAAGACAGTCCGTACATGCAGCGCTCAAAGGCTGCAAGTTGGGATGAGATTACAATATCTGTTCATACAAACTGATGAAATGCTGATATGATCTTGTCTGAAAATAAGGATGTGACTAATATTTGAAGGCCGATAACCTTGTGCTGAGATAAAGACCCTAAGTCCTGCCTCACATCAACGTTATCTTCTGATCCGCTAGCTTTCTGATCCGTTAGCTTTCTGATCCGTTAGCTTTCTAATCTGTTAGCTTTCTGATCCGTTAGCTTTCTAATCTGTTAGCTTTCTGATCTGTTAGCTTTCTAATCTGTTAGTTTTCTGATATGTTAGCTTTCTAATCTGTTAGCTTTTGGCTTGCAAGACATTTTCTGATAAAATAATTTGAGAATCAATTAATTCAATCATTAAAAATGATTGTTGAAAAGCTGACATTTGTCATTTTGATGTAAATTGACTATCTATTATACAAATGCAGTGGACTATCTGGTATTTGATCCAACATTTTAGCATACAGTACAATTGTTGAAGGCTAAACTTTATAGAAAAGTCCTATTCAAATTGTATTACATTTAGTCAATTTGTCCTTGACTACCATTGGACGGCTGCAAACAAATCAGAACATACTGCTGCTCAATTAACTGTACTGTATGCTAACATGTTAGCATTCACTGAGGACAGAGTTGTCTTCTTAAAACAAAGTGATTCTTTTAAAAATATAATTCAAATTAAAGACTAATGTTAGGCTCTTTTCATTCTAACTCTACTTATACTACTGTACCACATGTACTCCAAGTATTTGTTGGACATGGTTGCTTTTTCATTACTGTGACGTCGGAAGAAGGTGAACTTCAGATTAAGTACATACGATAACTTTTACTGCAGAGCATGAACATGTTACATATGCTTATCTAATTTAAAAGAGAAGAGAAAAATATATTTTTTATTATTCAATAGAATTTACCTGATAGATGTCACCTTTTATTGCTCAGATGCTGGTGGGAAAGTCCTCCATGTCAATGTTGTATTCATGCGCTGCTGTTTGGATTGTGAAAACTATGGTTACCATCCAAATTTATTTCCATCCTCTTAATTGTAATTTCTGAAACATCCGATGGCGCATGAATACAGGGTCAAATGTTGAAGGGCTCACACTTGCTGTTTGAAATTGAAACTGTGACTTCAACCAGTCAAGACTTAAGTAAGTTCTCAAATACTTAGATCTTCTGAGATCTTTTCCAGGTATTTCCACTTGCTAACACCTTATTAATGAATAAAAGAAAATTCAGATGCATTTTTCTCTGCCTTATATTCTTTAGTTGTTTGTGGTAGCTGGTAATATTGGGGATATTAGAGAATTTACGTCATTTAAATCCTCCTCATTTCTGAGCGAGTTATGCTGAATCTGTTTTAGCTCTAATGTGCCTGCTAATGCTCTTGTCTATTCTGCTTTTATTTTCGATGCTTGCTGCATGCAGATGCTGTTGAAGAGGAAGGTATGTTGATTTAAAACTTATAAGAAATCTCAAATCTGTCATTCTGGTTTTGGAAGGATTGCGGTGTCCAGGTCTGAAATTGTATCTGAAAATCCAAGAGGGCAATTTGAAATCCAAATTTGTGAAAAAGAATTAGAAATAAAAGAAAAAATCCCCCCCCCCCCCCCCCCTCCTCCCCACTGACCTACCCATACAAATCCACTTGCACACAGACACACCCATATTATATAGGAAATGAGAGCGTTTCGGAGAGTTAAGACTGGAAGTGGAGAAGAAGGGCGTAGGAATATAGGATGCTAACAAGCTTCACTGCACAGCGACCCCGGCCTTTACACTCTTGCTATGCCCTTCGTCATCTGCATGGCATGGAGCCGCCAGAATCTGGGTTAAATCTGAAGAACGAACTGGGGAAATGATTTGCTTGTGTAAAACAGTTTGGGGGTCAAGCCAATAGAAAAAAAGAAAAAGAAAAGGTAAACAAACAAAAGTCACTTTTTGGGGGAAATGAAAAAGCAAGATACTAAGGCATTAAGAAAAATCTTAGAAAAATGTCTTTGCAAATAACAAAACACTTCAGCTGCACTCAAAGCAAGATAACATGTTGATACTCACAAAACTTCATTATACCCTTGCACTTTTTTATAATTTAGTTTTCTTTAGATAGGTGAAGTTTTAATTTGTTTGCTCTGTTTTTCTAACTCTAACCTACAATGTTTAATAATTTTATCTTAAATCTAATCTTCATGTGAGACAAAACTATACAGTCTAATGCCTTGAAATAGTCTGCTTTGTTTCTAACCCGATGACATGTACTTGTCCCTTCTTCATTTCCTAACCTGCAGAGGAGAAGCCAAAGTTCAAGTAAGTTTCTTTCAAATGTCCCCTCAGCTCGAATGATTTCTGCAGATATTTTGGTCTGAGCCATTTGGCTGAATACACAAATAACAACATTACCCTCAGAGATGTGTCAATGCACTAAAGACCCACTTGATCTCCTCTTGTAGGCCCAGCGCTCCAAAAATCCCAGATGGTGAGAAAGTGGACTTTGATGTAAGTCAAGCTAAAGTAATAACATTGTGGATTTCTGTCGAGTAGCGTTTGTTTCCCTGCAGGGCTGAGTGTTGCCTCTGCTTCTCTGCCCTGCAGGACATCCAGAAGAAGCGTCAGAACAAGGACCTGGTTGAGCTGCAGGGTCTGATCGATGCTCACTTTGAGCACAGGAAGAAGGAGGAGGAGGAGCTGATCGCCCTCAAGGACAGGATTGTGAGTTTTCAGGCGATGGCATCACACTGTGACATGAGACAACTCAGGGGCTGCACTCAAAGCAAGATGGCAAAACATTTCATATTGATCCCTGACATTTTTAAAATAAACATTTAAAAAAAGTTTTCTTATAATTTTTTTTTTCAAGTAATACTTTTTTCTTAAAACAAATACAAACGATTTTAGACAGCAAGGGGAAATTATTTAAATCAATCCATACTGAAACAAGAAAGAAATGCCAAAATGAAACCCGAAAATGATCTTGGCATTTTTTAAAGGCTTAGCAACACAATGAAAGTTGGTTCTCCTCTCTAGAGGTTGTATTGGCTGTTCCACCTCACGTGTGACATGTGGTGGAGTGAGTTGTGTAGAACAAAACGCTTGACGCTGTTTATGTTTGTCTGTGGCAGGAGAAGCGTCGTGCCGAGAGGGCCGAGCAGCAGAGGGTCCGTAGTGAGAAGGAAAAGGAGCGCCAGGTCAAACGTGAGGTTCGTGGATCTATCACATTTCATTTTTCAAGACAACATGACTCATATTTGTCAATTATAATTATAATTATAATAAAATTACGTATCTGTTAGTCACCATTCTTCCGCTTTCCTTTTCTGAGTTGTGCGTGTGGCATGGAGGTCTCACTCACTCAGCCGTGTTCTTTGTTTTTGTGAACCAGGAGGAGAGGCGGATCAGGGAGGAGAATGATGCCAAGAAGAAGATGGATGAGGATGCCAAGAAGAAGTCAGCTCTGTCCAGCATGGGCTCCAACTACAGCAGTCATCTCCAGAAAGTCAGTACACACTCCTGCACCATCCACAGCAGTCTCTTGTTTTCTGGGTAGCTATTAACCTGCGTCTCTACTGTTTGTGTGTGTGTCTGTGTGTGTGTCTGCATTGAACAGGCTGACCAGAAGAGAGGTGGAAAGAAAGAGACTGAGAGAGAGAAGAAGAAGAAGATCCTGGCCGCCAGGCGCAAGCAACTCAACGTTGACCATCTGAACGAAGACAAGCTGAAGTACGAGTCAATGCTCCCACACACACACACCTCACCTTTTCTCCATGTCAGTGTTTTTTCATAGAAGTAGATTTTTCTCAAGTATATACATGGACGTGAGCAGATTTTTTGATTGAGTATTTTGGTTTCAAGTCACTTTAATCTTCTACCAACATTCTAAACAATGAAAGCAGATATATTTCATGTAAAACTGTCTTACATTTCATGATTTTTAGCTTCTCAAACATGATGCTTTTCTTCATAAATAATTTCTATGCTCATCACTGAATAACTTTCAATAATAATTTGGACAAAACCAAGGTGATTTGGGAATTATTAATTTCTCACATATATAAATAACAAAAAATTAACTGATTTATTGAGAACATACTAAGAAGCCCAAATATTTGTTGAACCCCTGTGCAGAATAGTTATCATTATCAGTACGTCAAGTAACGATGCTAATATATCTGACTATACCGTAAAAAAAAGAAAACAATTGCAATTATTAGCACTTATATGGCACTTACCTATAACACTTTGTAGTTTGGCTGGATAAAAGCATCAGCTAAATGTAATGTAATGTATTGTAACGTAATATACAATAAAATTCATACAACTTTTTTTAATACACTAAGTCATTTTAAAATACATACTTTAAGTCAATTTTTATGATCATGCTTTTTATTTATACTATTACTAATGCATTTCACTCCAGAATCTGAATATGTCCTACATTACTTCAGGAAAATATTCTTGAAAACATAATTAAGATTTTTACAGCAACACCTCAATCTAACTTAATTCAAATATTTGAGTTCTCTCTGCACTTAGACTATCAGCCGTTGTGTTGGAAGTTAATAGTGTCCTCCTGTTTCTGTGCTGTTTGCAGGGATAAGATCACTGAGCTGCATGAATGGATGACCCAGCTTGAGTCTGAGAAGTTCGACCATATGGAGAGACTTAAGAGGCAGAAGTATGAGGTGAGACTTCGACCCTGTTCTGACTCTCAGCAATGTCCACTGTGTTTACTATCTGTAATGGTTTTTTTTCACATTCCCATTTAAAGATTCAGTAGGTTAGAAATATGTCGTTATATGACCACATGCAACACTTTGCATGAGACATTTTGAAACCAAAAAATAAGTTGTGGGCCGATAAAAGCTGAGATGCCCTTGTGAAAAAAAAACATAATCTTGATTAGAGCTAACCTTTTTATACTTTACTGATATAATTTATTGAATAAAGACAACAAACAGAATTTAGAATTTTTAAAACTGTTGGATTTGAAATAAAAGTCAGACTTATTTATTGAAAACATTTTTTTTATTTGTTTTACTTTTTTGAAAGATGCTATAATATATTAATATCATTAATAATCATCTTTGACAGCCTTTATAAAAATGTGCATATTGGTCTCTGGGTACGTACCTCCTCCCTCTGTTTACCTCCATTTGAAATGATATGTCTCTTTCATCAATTACTTGTTATGTTTGTTTGTTTGTTTGTTTTTACCATTGTTTACCTTCCAGTTTAGTTATCTTGCTATATATGAGCCACAGTAAATTGTTTAAAGTCCAGAAACCTTCCAAGGAAACAGAAGCAGCGATGTAGTTGTTGGTTGTTGACGACGTTGTCCTGAGGTGGGCGTTCCGCTGAGCGTCCCGACACATCCGGATTTGAACCCTTGATATACTCTTTGATTTCCTCCAGGTTACAACCCTGCGTAAGAGAGTGGAAGAGCTCAGTAAATTGTAAGTAGAGCTGAGCAAGGCGTCACGCCCGCCGCCTTCAGGCTCGCTGCATGTTAGCATGAAGGAAGGTCAGAGAACCAGAGACACCACTCTGGGCCAGAGGCACCACTGAAGGAGAGACCACTGAAGGGTTTGATTCCAAAAGGGACGTCTGATTCCTGAAGAGTCACTTTGGAAAAATGACACAGCAAGATTTCTGCTATGTGAGGAAGTTGAATGTCCCACAGCTTTAATATGGGGATTTGTTAGCACCTGTCAGACACGACAATGTTAAAGCAAAACATGAGCCGGTTATCTTGACTCCATTTTGAATCATTTCAATATAACAGTTCAGACGTGTTTTCATGAACAGAGTCATTTTGGAATCAAACTCTTCAGGTGTGTAACTCAGACAGGTGAGTGAGAGCGGATGAAGCCAAATGTCTCTAAACCATCCACGTGTCTTCTTGGGGAAACAGACGACGGGCGTTTCAAAGCACAAATGATCAGAACATCTGTTAGTTGCAGAATTCAGGATGCAACATCATAATTGAAACTGAACATCTAGTTCAAATCAAACCAAAGTGAAAAAATATTGAACACTGGTCACATGCACGCCCGCCGTCTTGCTTTCCCATGATGCCTCAGTCTGCAGCTTTTAGCCCACGGAGCCTGTTCAGAAGAAGAGAGGGAAGGGAGTCGGTCCCCTGCGAGGTAAACCTGTCCTGGTGGTTGTTAAAGATGCTGCTGTGTCATTCTTTCAGGTGCTCACGTATAGGAAGCGCATTGATGAGTTGCAGAAGCAGTAAGTACTGTCCCTGCTGCGTTCACTGACACATAGTAATCTCAAAACTCTAAAAATATAACTTCATAACTCCATTTAACTCCAACTTGTTGTTTGGGTGAACGTCACATCCCTTCTCTCTGCGAGACATAACTGTCATAACATAAACAGAACTGTTAATGGCAGTTTATGGCATTAGAAGATCAAAACATCAGCTCCTTTTTTGGTTTATGTTTAAACCAGCAACCGAGTTCAGAAATTTTAGAAGCCAAATCTAAAGCTGAGCTGAGGCTTTTACCCCCTGATAATCCAAATTTATATAGATTCAAACAAGCCATAAACGCACCAAATCCCGACTAACATCACAAACCAACCTAAACCCATATCGAAACCGTGCAGCCACTGATCCCGTCACAGCTCATTTACATGTTACACAACACAGCTCACAGCAGCAGCAGGACTGTGCTGCCACCAGCTTCTTGTAAACAATCTAATCATTCAGCAGGTCTTGAAAACTGCCACAAGCTGCAAAGAGTTAAAACTCAACTTAAGTTTAATTTGAAGAAACGCCAATGTCATTTTGAGAGTTGAGCTGCAGCCACTGTGTAACTAACAAGGGCTTCAAGATGTTTTCGTGATGAGCTTTGGTTTTCTTTCCCCTCCGTTTTTTTGGTTTTAATAAAAATCGTCTAAGATTTGATAAAACGTTCCTGTTTATCTGTAATTCATTTAAAAGAAACAAATGTTTAAGTCCCCCAAGGAGCTCTTCCCTCGTCCATACGGTTGGAAATCTTTTAAACCATATCTGCGCGCAGATTTCCAAACCACCCTTTCTCTCTCCTCTCTGTCTGGCTAGGTGCGTCTTTAACATCTCATACATTTTGTGTGATATTTTTCTAATATTACTATATCACCTTTCATTAGATCTGTAAAAAACTACAGTTTTTAAAACAAAACACTTACATAACAAACATAACACACATTATTACCCAAAACAGTGCATCCTTTTGTCAGGGTCCTTGTCCTCATAGTGACACTTTCACATCAATGTGTGGGAGAGCCATGTCAACAGTAAGTCCAAAGATGGTCGTATTAGGTTAGTGGCTGTTGGACTCAGTAATGACTGATGTCTGTGCAGGTAAGTGCTGCATGAGTGTGTCTCTGACGAGTGGTGTCGCAGCCTGGAAATGTTGCATCTCTGACGTATTCCAGATGTTAAATGTGCAACAGAGAAGTTGTTGTTGTTTATATGTTGTGTTTGTATGATACCAAGAAAAGTTTTTTGGTGAAATTACATGTTTATTTAGTTTGGCTCATTTTCTTTTGATCTAGACAGATAATTCATGTATATGTATACTCCATTTGTCACTAGACACAACATGAGGACTCTATATTGTTGATTTATATGTCACAAATTTACTTAGCAAAGTCTGAGATAAAAACCTGATCCAGCATGGTTGTACAAACCTTATTATTTATGTATAGACTTTGTCGAGAGAAAAAGGAATTTTTATATGACTTCACTTTTGCTCAGGAGCCATTGAGCAAGGCACCCATCCCTGATAACTTGGCTGTGCACAGCAACACAACTGGGGGTTAACATGAAACCTCAGCCTGCACAGCCGTCAGCTATCCCACGTTGAATGAAGGTTTCAGAATGTTGAAAACAACCCCATCGTTCTGACAGGTGTCCCATTTTCTTTTGCATTACAGCAGCAAGAAGGGAGCCGCCGCCCGCCGCAGGAAGTAAACGAGCCCTCGCCTCTGCTCAGAAACCAAACTGCGATCGTCTCGGACAAACGCCTGATGAAGCTACGCACACTGTGGCAAAGGTCGCACCTCACAAGAAGCAAGTAATGCTGAGGTTCACCCGGAAGTTACCAACCCACGTCTTAATTTATGCAACCAGGGGCCTTTAGCTGCTGTTCAATAGGAATAAAAAGTACTGAAACTGAATCGCCTTCTCGCTTCCTCACAATCGCCTGTTTGGTTCTCACTATTTTTGTAAATAAAGTGTGACTCTTCAAGCCATGTCTGTAGATCTCTTGTTATTCAGAAATCAATAAAGTTCAGCATTTTTAGTCATGTAATTTAAGGTCATTTGTTCAGCACTGTTTTCAAGTGCAGGGTTGAATTGGACTTGGGGTTTCATAAGTAGACATGAAGAAACAGACCCTGCAACTTCCCCATTGGCTGATTAACTACCACGAAGTCAAAAGCTTTCATTGTATCCATACGCCCTCAAGACTGTGCTTTTTTCGTATAGAGAACAAGTGTGGTAAAGGAAAAAAAAAAATAGGTGATTTGACTATCATTATTATATTATAATTGTCAAATTTACAAATTAGGGTCCCTGCAAATGATCTGTGTTCATAATTGAGTTGTCACAGTCTGGATGAACACTCAAAGTGCTTCACAGTACAGTTTAGACATTCACCCATTCATACACTTCCTCTATCAAGCATACACCGTCAGAGGCAATTTGGGATTCACTATTTCGCTCAAAGGCACTTCGGAACACGGAACAAGGGAGACCGGGATCAAACTGCCGGCCTTCTGGTTTGTGGACAACCAGCTCTACCCCCTGAGCCACCTGCAGCCACCTTTGAGAAGTATTGAGCATGTATGAAAAATACAGTGAAAGTAGCTTTACTTTAAGGCTTATTGTTACAGATTTAAAAAATCCATCCGTTCTCCAGATGCTGCGTGGAAATATTGATATCATAATTCTTTATTAAGGGTTTTTAAGGTTTGGATCAAATAATTTGAATAGTATCAGCATCTGTTGGACATACCGGTAGCAGACCTGTGGGCAGGTCTATAAAGCCCAGCAGAGCCCAGCAGTTTGGTGGCCATGATGATTGAACCTATAGGGTTAGATTTAAAAACTTAGTCCATTTTAAATTCAGAAAAAAAATACAGTTTTTGAAGAAATGAAGAATCCCTCTGGGGCCTTTTGTTTTGGCGCAGCACATCACATTGTGCTTTTTTCCTCAGGAGTAAATCGTTCACTCCAGATCAGCTTCAGTGGATCTCTTTTCCCAGCAGACATTTTGACAGGTCACAGCAGTAAAAGCACAGGTGTAAATTATAAGTCGGGTGATGGCTCAACTCCATGTAGCTGAGTTCATCTGCTGCAGAGAGAGCATCAGGGCTGACGTGGTCACGCCTCTTGGTTCGGGTGAGAAGCCTGGCAGCCCAGCTCTGGAGTCTGGAGCCCATCAAAAGAGTTTAGGACTAAATAAAAATGAAATGGGTGTGAGGTAATAAAAGCATAAAAAACTGTCTGTGTCTCTCTTGACATATGTGAAATCCAATTGGCTGTGAATTATGTGCGATTGCCAAATTTAGCACATTCATTTCCTGAGGAGATGTAATAATTTGTGTAAATAAACATTTATATAAGGTGTATAAGGTGGGCATTTATACAGATGCTGTCGGAGCACATCTAATGCTGTGTGATTGTATGTTCCAGCAGCTGGGAACACAAAGACAGAAAGCTGCCTCATAAATGTGTGATGTCACCCTCAGACTAAAGACAGACATGAGCCAGACGAGTTTAGGGGTTCCGACAGGTTCATATCCAATGGGCAGGTCAGTGTGGAACAAAGTGTATTTGGACTTTATAGACAAGTGTTAGGAACAGGTGTGACATGGTCTATTGAAAAAAGAGTTTGAGTGATTCTTAAATAAAAGTGTTGCTGTCTGAGTCGACTGGAGCAACAGTGGCCACTTTGGAAGATGTAGACCTTTACAATCCAACACAATCTGCTATTAATAAACATTGTGTTTTAGCATTGAGATCAGTGCTGGACTACATTATGGGTCTGACGATATGTCTCCCTCATTCGTTATTTGGACAGAAAATGAGAAACACTGCAATAGAATGTAGAATGTACAGTGTCGAATCTATATTATATTAATGACTTCGTATAAATCGTCGGACTTGCACATTTTTCTAACTTTCACAGCAAAAGTAACACGTTTTGGGATTTGAAACGTGGATCGTGTGGAACAGAAATACCTGCAAGTTTTCTGAATGGTCACACGATGGCGCTGCTGATCTTTGTGTCTGTGACCAGATGTTGCAACGGCCTCCTATCGAAGACCGAGTTTTATATAGTGCTTTTAGAGAATGACTTAAGAGCTGATAGTGCTTTTGTATGATAATGTGGTGATTATCATATTTACAACTTTAAGATATAGAGTAAATAATATAATTGTATATCAATATAGCAACCCTTGATAACTGAACCTTTGCTTAATACAATCAATTTGTCAACTCTCATATAAAAATGTTTCTTTTGTGACTGATGCAGAACATAATCATAGACTTAAATTGTGAAGCTGTTCTTAAAAGCAAGATAAATAAATTATAAATAAAAGTATATATAATTGTAAAAGAAAAACGATCACACATAGTTAGGATATGTTGTAATAATATTAAATTAAGAGAGTTAATGAGTCGGGGATGTGTAAAAAACATCATTACATTTAAAGTAAAATCATAGCTACAGTAACTGTTTATAAAGTATACAATTACGAATGTTTTGTCTGTATGTAATCTAAATGCAGAACAAAATCTAATGTTTTCTTACTCAAATTACCATATATATGAAATAAAATGATTAATCCATAGGACTAAATTGCACACAATCATTCAATAAATGTACATTCAAAACATGTTTTTGTATAAATAAGCAGGTTCATTTATTTGTCATTAGTCTGTCACTCATTTTTCAGATGTATAAATATAAAGTTTAAACATTTTCACAACAAACAGAAGCACATACAGACAGAAACATTAAATACATAATTAATACTTTCAGTTGGAACAAATCAGCTCTTATTTACATAATATGTACAGAAACAGAAAAATGGTCCTCCGCTGCAGTGAATGAAAATGATAAACGAAATCCATTTAACACTACATTTCCTCCTCGAATACTTTAATCGTCTAATCTGAGGGATTTAAGTGTCTGTAGAAGTATTTTTGTTATTAAGTATTAAAGTTTTACTACAGATATCTATTGTATAATCTGGTATGTTTTAAATAAATCATATAATAATTGTAATTCTTTTTTTCCTGAGGGAATTGAACAGCTGGAGCAGTTAGAACTTCAGATGGACGAATGTGGAGGAATGTAAATGGATGGTCTTTGGCCTCCGTCCATCGAATAGAATACACACAGAAAGGAAGAAAAATCTATCTGAACGACCCAGCTGAGCCTTAAAATAGTTTTTTTATAAATTAAAATAAAAAAATACAACAATAATCAATCAAGAAATATTTGCAAAAACTACATTTTCCAGCATTCAAGTGGTTTGAGCTCCAGTCTAGTCCACTTATACTACCAGGAAGGGGAATCTGTGGGACAAACAAGCTCAACTATGGAAAGTCATTGCTGCCACAAAAAACAATGCACATTGTATATGGAGTCAACATTACAACTGGCTATGCATCTCCACTCACATTTTTGCATTTCTGTCACTTATTGTATTTTGAAGTGAATCCACTACGTTACAAGTTGACATGAAAAAACAATAGAGACCGTCTCTCTTGTAATTAATATTTACAATATAATTGCAATTATTATTTGACACTTAAATATGGAGCTGTTATTTTTGTCATTCCTTATTTTACAGCTATTAAATCAAGATTCAAGAATAAACTTGTTTGCTCTTTAGACTCCTGTATTAAGAGCTTGTAATTATGTCCCAGGATCTTCATCATCTGAGCATGCTCAATAAGATCTATAAAATATCAAACTCTGTTTATTGATTGAGAATGAGATGGTGCTTAAAAGCCCAAACAGGGGTAAGTAAGTGGGCAATAGATTATTTTCTCTCTTTTAAAATGATACACTACTAATAAACCTTCGCACTCATCTTTTCTTTTTTTGACTAGAATGAGCTTCCATATTTTGATCTAAAGGAAATAACAGCAGATGTGGAGGGATGTTGAGAAAACTATAACATCTTAACAAGTGATGTAAACAGGGTGTTAAGAATCAGTTCAGTCGCTATAACATCACTTTCAGTGTGTGTGTGTGTGTGTGTTGGTGTTGGTGTGTAAAGATCTGATGTGGATTTTTACGAGTGGACTGTGTGAGAGGATGTGAATTGTCTCAGGTTTGAGGGTCTATAGGGCTTGGTAGATCAGGTTGGGGTCCTGGCTGGCCGTCGGAGAGGGGAGCCGAGGGGGTCCGGGTGCTGCTGTCTCCCCCGTCTGGTCGCCTGGCGGGGACCCAGGGCCGTCCGCAGCCGGCATCAAGCTGCTGTTGTCAGTGGAGATTCGCTCCACAATGCTGGAGAGACAGTCGAGACTGGAGACCACCGATCTGCGGTCACTCTTCTGACCACCTGCAGATAAAACAGAACACTAGAGTTAATACTTCAGTTATGTTTTCATTCAAAATGGGTTGAATTAGTTTTAATGCGCCGTAACAAAATGGTGGGCAAAACAAGAAAAATGTCGATCTTACTTATTGATTTATAAACCAGTCTACAGTGATAATTCAAACAAATAAAAAGAATCTGTTCAAAAATGGGTTAATCTCAAACGAATGTTGGCCCATAATTGAATGTGTCAAATTTAGGATGGTAGTTATTATAAAAATAACATAATCTAGTACAAATCAGACTATAAATGT
The DNA here is from genome assembly GCF_949316205.1 of Platichthys flesus. NCBI lineage: Eukaryota > Metazoa > Chordata > Actinopteri > Pleuronectiformes > Pleuronectidae > Platichthys > Platichthys flesus. Next base: position 22,221,686 of record NC_084950.1, on the reverse strand, counting down.
GGATTGAGGTGGTCAATTATTTGAATAAGTGATTATAAGTGGCCTGCTAGCTGGTTATGGGCCTTTGCTCTGTGGATTCTTACCGTTTGCAGTCTGGGAGAAATAAGTGCTGCTGTCATAACCTCCTCTCCTGTTGGACTGACAGGTCGGCCCGTTAAAATCCGTCTGAAGGAAGAAACAGAGAAACTGCATCAGGGAGGACTCTCCACAATAACTCCAGTCAAACACACAGTGATAATCTGAGTATGACTTTTATCAGTGTAGAAAAAATTAAAGTCAATACCAAAGGTTAAGTGAGAAACAAAAAGGTAGAATAATTCCGATTTAGCACAGAAACCCTAGAGAGTTATAAATATTTAATTTATTTCGTTCTTTTTCAAATATTTTTTTTTGTTTAGTTTTCCTGAAATGGATCGAAAAAAGACTTATCGTATTAACTAATTATTAACTAATGACCAAACTAGATCAAGCTACAGTCCCATGTGTCAGAACCATCAATTAGAATAAAAAAATGGGTTAAATAATGATATTAACGTAGGCAATAAATAAATATATGAATTAATATACGAGGTTAAATTCGTCTAAACACGTTTCACATTTTATTCAATCTATGCCCCTCTTCAAATTAGTTTCTCAACATTTAATTGCAATATAAAAAACAAAGAACATGAATAAAATAAAATACCCCGTTTAACAAAGAAAGTCAACGGTTGTTATGTATTGTAACATTTGTCCTATTAACGCTCTAACGAAATACAAACATGTTGGTGTTTAAATTAAATGTGTGATGTGACTATTTCTTTCTGTATTCTAATCGTAAAGGGAAAGCTAGTGGAGTAAAAGAAAATCGTGTGTGTTGTGAAACAAAACGATGGATCCCCTTACTACCCAGATGACAGATATCTACATAGTTATGAAGAGGAGCGAAAACGGTGGCTTGTGTGGTTCAATGTATTTTACACGGGGATATGAAAACCGGCGTGTGGCTGGAGGTCAACGCGTGGAGAGTGTGTGGTCAGAGCTAACGGAAATATGAAGACATATTTCAACAGTAAATACAAATGCTAACAAAAAGAGAATAACACGTCTATGCGTAAAGACTCGCTAGAGAAACTCGTGGACATATTCCATCCAGTCGGAGCGCACACTCACTCCCCCTGAGTCACACCTGTCAGTCCCTGAACTCACCATGCCGTCGGAGCAGTTGGAACGGGGGCTGGAGGCGTCCGAGTCCCCGCTGTAGGGCTCCATCACCGGGTAGAAACCGTCGTCCTGGCCGCCGCCGCGCAGCAGCGCCTGCAGGGACTCGATGTAGCTGATGGCGTTGCGCAGGATCTCCACCTTGGGCAGCCGCTGGTTGGGGTTGGCCGAGGTGCAGCGCTTCAAGTTCTCGAAGGCGTCGTTGACCTTGCTGAGCCGCCGGCGCTCCCGCATCGTGGCCGCCTTCCGCCGGTCCGCGTTGGTGGTCTTCCGCTTGCAGGCCTTGCAGGCCCAGAGCAGGCAGCGGCCCGCCTGGTGGTGCCCGCTGGGGGCGCGGACGTGCTCGTCGTCCTCCCCGTCGCCGTGGTGGTGGAGGTGCAGCAGGGAGGAAGGCGAGGAGGAGGAGGAGGAAGGGGAGGATGAGGATAAAGAGGAGGAGTCGTCCGGCTTCAGAAGACCCACATGGACCAGCCGCGGGTCCAGGTCCTCGAAGAAGTGCATGTCGCTGGTGTTGAAGCAGGGGTCATCATAGAAATCATCAGCCGCGGGGATGGGGAAAGAGATATCCGACAGCTCCATAGTTCAGTCCCTGGCACACCAAGGAGGAAGACAAATCCAGTGGAAGACACAGGGAGTCTTGAGATAGAGACACAAGCAGGAAGAGGAAGAATTGGCAGAAGACAGTGGTGCAGGCTGAGAGGTTTCCGGGGGAATGTTATGTCCTGTCACAAACTGGTGTGTCCCCTCAGCTGTCTACTTGGACCACTTTATACCTGGGGCAACCGGGGGGGCGGGGACCAGGCGACCGTGTCCACTGGGGTCCGCCCAATCAGCGGCCAGCGGGAGGGGTTTACAACTTCACGGTAATTAGTGTACAATTACCCCTAACAGCGCGCGGGGGGGGGGGGGGGGGGGGGGGGTGCACACACATGTGGACTGCCTCATACTGAGGACACATAACGTGCTTATTACAATCCCTGCACAGTACAACACGGTGTGTTTGTTTTTAACTATAGATTAATGTAGTTGTTCATTATTACATTAGACGTTCATGTTTAATGCTGCAATCTTTTTTTTAAAGAATTGTTTCCCTGTAAAAAAAATACAAAATTTAACAAATGTAAATGTAGCTGAACTTGAACATTGATGAAATGTGATGGATAAAATAAATACACTATTTTATTGGCTGTTCGATTTCGTTTTTTTTAAAGAGAGCATGTCGTTTAAAATTGAAACTTAAATCTATAAACCTACCTAGTAAAAATAAAGTGGGCTCAATAAGTACATATAACCAAACGAACAAGAGTAACACTTAAGTAATAGGAGGCATATAACCTAATCCTAAATCTTATTTTAGTGTAACCCCCATTAAGCCTTTAAAGGCCGTCTAAAGATATATGCTTTTATTTTTTGATACATTCAAAATACACTGAAAATAATTTAGCTTTGAAAGTGTTAATTGACAGCACTTTATATTAAAACACGTCTACGCTGTGAAATTATCATCATTGTAGCAGATGTGGTTTAACCATTTATTTAAAATGCATTTACATTTTCTACTATTTACTAATACTAAATAATCTAACCTTAAAGCTCTCGTCAAATAAAGTAAACTGGACCAAACTTTAAAGGTTCAGAGTGTAAAATGTAGTGGTGAAGTTGCATGCTGCAGCTCAACACCCCTGACCTCCCCCTCCCCTTCCAAACATGAAAGAGAACCTGTGGTAGCATTCAGTTGTCATAAAAATTCAAAAGCTGTTTAGTTTGTCCAGTCTGGGCTACAGTATAAAACATGGCTGCCTCCATAGAGAAGCCCGCTCTGGATGTAAATATTAGGTTTTAGAAAGGGCCCAGTTTAGGGTAAAGAAAACAGAGATTTGTAGAATTTAGATGAAACACAATAGTGAAAACGTCACTATGGATACATTTTTATTCAGTTTCTCCCAATATATCAATGTCACCTATATCTTATACACTGAAGCTTTTTAAAGGGATAAAGAATAACACTATAATTATTCATCATAAAAATTATAATCTTAAATTCACATCTAATAATGTGCTCTGCTGAGGTTTCAAGGATTTAATTGTAAATGCATTTCTATTAATCGCCACTGGAACGAGAGCAAGTTCTTTTGAGTTCATGATCCTCCCTCAGTTCAAACTGTGAAGTAAGAGCTGCTTCACATGTGGACGAACATCTCACATCCAAACTAAGCTGAAACGCCTGTGGACTGTGATCATATTCATTGACTTCACACAGCCAAACGCCATTTTTAAAGACTGTTAATACTGCATGAAAGTGTGAGCCTGGTAATCAAGTGGAAATGTCATTGAGTTTAATTTTAGACCTGAGTGTTTGTGTCTCTCTGTTTGTGTGCAGTCAGAGAGATTCCCTCCTCCTCTCAGGCCTGCGGCTCTCAGCTGTCAGCACAGCACCCATCATCCACACGCGTTCCCAGGCAGATCGGGGATTTTCTCCGAACATGCAGCGAACTTTGCAGATCGTCGCCTGAAGCTGCAGCTGCGGTGATCTGCAGCTGGAGGGCGCTGCAGAGCAGAGCACTGAACTCGCAGCAGACCCCACCAGAGGTTTGCTCTTCAGTCTTCAACCACTCGAACTTTGCCAGTCAGGAGTGACAGATGGTTAGAAGCTCTGCTCTGTGGATGTCGCACAAAGTATTCAAACCCTCCACTCATAGGATTATCGCTATCACTTCAAATTGACTGACAGGACTTTTAACGCGAGGCCTGACCCCTGACAACTAAATAACTAACAACTAACAATCAAAAGTTGTGGACGCCCTTTGCTCATAATAATGTTTTTGTTATATCAATGTTAAGTTCAACACTTTTTGTATGTATAACTAAGACATTTAATAATAATAATGAAATAATAAATGTATAAAATGTCTAATGGCTTGTAGTTACGGTAAAATACCAAATAATATTTTCTTTATTTTCAAACATGAGAGAAAACACTGATGAACACAGTTTCTTTCACTTCCACTTTATTATAAATTGCACATCAAGACTGAACATATTGAGAATCAAGTCAGCGGTAGTTTACACACTTTTTCAATACATTTGGGCTTCTGAAGCTCTTTCGAAAAATAATCAAAAGTCAAGAAACAAAATTTTATGATTCAAAAGTAAATACACTCGGGACAAATAATTAAAAGAAAGCAAATTATCTTTTGGAATACACACATTCAAAGTTATGGGTAGCAGTTTACGTGTTGCTAAACCCTGTATTGACCAATTGCAACTGGATATAAGTACATTGGGGAAACATTCATTGATCTCTGAATTGTTAAGTTAAACCAAACCTTGTGTACAGGGCCTGGTTATCCTCATCCAAAATGCAACTACAAATCTGAGATTCAAAAATAATTGCCAAAGCTACTGTTGAAGTTAGGTGTTGTTTCCATTTTTGTCGGTCAAAAGGTTTTCAAGTTAAAATTCCTCAAGGATAGTGTGAAAAATATATAGTCTTAATACAAAAAATTTTGAGAAATTTACATTATACTTACTTAGGGTTTACCCAAGCTACCACAAGATAGAGCCAGCAATATCTATATAAGCAATGTAATTAAAATAAATTTGGCATGGATATACATTTTTCAACTTTTATGGAGATAGGCTAACAATCCCCCCTACTTTCAGTCTTTGCTTTAAGCTAGGCTAAACACCTTCTGGACTTATTTCTGCACTGAACAGAAATGCAGCTCCTGAAATCACACACAAAATGTCAGATTTCTATTCAGAGGAGACGAGTATCATGGAGTATACCAGCCATGTCCTCCTTTAAGGTGAAGCGGATCGATCATTTGGGGAGTTCTTCCTGAAGCTCATTCAGGATATACTCCCCAAACCCTCTTGTTTGGTCACTGATGCAGCCGATCCGACGGGCACTGGTGAGCAGGTCGCCTAATAGTTTGAGACGGTCAACCCGCGGCGCCAAGAAGTGGCTCTTCACAACGCTGGCAGTGTGCGGGTCCCCGTGCTCGCGGGCCAGCTGGCTCAGCTCCACCAGCGCGCCGGCCTCCTCTTTGAGCTGGAGCAGCAGAAGCTCCAGAGCTGGTAACACGGCACAGACCGCCTCACAGCCCGGCTTCTGACAATCAAAGACACACAACTGCCATGATAAGATTTTGCGTTATCACTTTCTGGACAACCCTCATCTGTCAAACAAGTAACATTTTTTAAATCTCCCGGCCAATTGACAGATTCAGTAGGTTTTAGCACTGGAGCTTCCCAGTCCTTGCAGTAATTTAAAGGTTACTTATGTAACCTTAAGATTAAAAGACAAACGTTGGCCTTGGAGTTTCTGTGTATGAAATTCAAACATTGGAGACTGAAACTTGGGGGTTGACCGACTTCAATTGAGTGACAATCAATTGAAAACCAGCCTGATTTGACTCACTTTTACTTTCCTGACCCTATTTGAAATGGTAAACACAAAGCATGTCATTTGTTTGACTTCAAAATTAAATGGCCAGGATGCACAAATCAACAGGATGCTTCATAATGTAACTGCATGAAATGGATTGTGAAGCTGAATCAAGCTGAGCAGTAAAGGACTCTGAGACATTGTGTTGTCTTAGGTACACTGCACTGGAGAGACGGATAACGAGGTGTCCCAAAATGCTGCTGACTGGGCCTGGGCCTCAGTCCTGAAACGATTTTACACGACTCATAAACCCGGGGCGGTGGTCGGAGGCCACGCTGCGACGCGCCAGTGCCACCGCCGAAGCTGTTGGCCATCTGGAAACACCATCAGCGACCATAGTCTCTGCCGCTGCATTAATCTCGCCAATTTTCCGGAACTGGTGGGGGGGGGGTGTACGACCCAACCGGCTTACGGCCAGAGCCAGGGGCAGGTCTTTAGGGGTTTAACCTCCCTCCCTCTCTCCCTTCTCCTCTGGCCTCTTGGTATCCTAACCCAGCCCCCTCACCCACTCCTGCGTCGGCCCAAATGAAGTGCTTCGCTCCAAAATGAGATCTCTGCCATTTGGAGAAAAAAAGAGACACAGAGAGACAGAGAGACACCTGCTCTGACAAAATGACGGATAGCTCAGGAGGAAAAATAAATCCTCATGATGGGACGTTTAAGGGGAAACATGAGGTTGCTGGTGGTGTAAAACGAGAAGGCAGTTACAGACTGAAGCTCTTCTGTCCCTCAGATAAAGTTCAAATCATAAATTTTGTCTCAAAATGGGTCCACAAATCAGCTCTTCACAGCAGATCATCTGCACGCCCCCGACGAGCCCACCCCTACACAGCTGAAGTGTCTGTGGACAACAGATGCTCTTGACCCTGACCTCTGACTAACCTATGTGTTACACAGTACACTTACTCAAATACTGCACTTAAGTACCATTTATAAAGTACTAGTACATTTACCCAACAGCTGGAACGACTGGTTACTTTACAGTTAAATATTTTACCTACGAAGCATACATGCATCTTGGAAATATATGATGTCTTGTTATAGATGTCAAACCCAACAGTATAAGCTCATCAACCAACTAAAACCTAGTGTTTAGGCAAACTCATAGATTTCCCTTCGCTAAATGTGCCTGGTTTTTTGACACATTTTATGAGTTGGTCCATGTCCCATTCTTCCACAAAATTTGGGGCAGGCAAGAGTAACTAAAAAAACAAAAAACCAACCAGCCAACCAACTAACGATCAGGGGTTAAAACACAAACCTATTGGGGCCATTCTGCGTAATCTAGCCACAATAATTCAATTCAATTTTGTGACACATATTCATATTTTTTCTTTACAAAGGACTTTCACATAAAAATCCCAAAAAAATGTGAAACAGTTTTTGGAATGTAAGTAATCATTTGGGAAAGTTTCATGGTTAAAACTATTGGATTAATTAACTATTTATTAAATTTAAGATATTCATTTCCCATCGAAGTTTAAAAAAAGACCTTATTAAAACAGTCTGAGCCTGGAACCAGGTCGACCAGCTACGAGGTGACTAGAGCAAAAATAAATAAATACATATCTAGGCACAGAACAGTAAAGTTATATATCTTCATTTTTATCTTGTATGTATGCGTAGCAGTTATAATAGTGTATAGTGTAGTAACCTTGTCTAGTAAGTAGTGTAGTGGAATTTTGTGTAACCGTGTTTTAAGCCGAAATGTCCACTTCGGAAGTGGCGATGCTAGCGGACGTAGCCACACGATGGTGTGCCAGAGTGTCCGTGAACACACCTCAGAGGAGGCTTTCAGAGGACATTAATGGATGGAGGCATCTTATCGTGATGATTACCATATAAGGGCTGAAAATCTAAATCTCGAGTTACTGAATCGGAAACCTTTTTGATTTGATCTTTTGACATCATTGATGGAGCAATGGTTGAAAATAATTACAAACTCTTCCTTCCTGACACTTCTCACCTGGATATCTTTGCTGCAGTATTTCCCCCCCCTCTCAGCCAGGTAGCCCAGCATAGCCTCGGCCTCAGCTTGCTGCTTCAGCGCCTCCTGGTGGAAGAAAGCAGATACGCGAGGCAGGGCCACGTCATCCCTCTCAAACGCACTGGCCTGAAGGAGACAAAACAAGGCCTCACACTGACACACTCAGAGGGACACTCACATGGCCATGTCCTCAGACTTCTTTCTTTACCTCCCACACTTATGATTTGTGTTTTCGGTCTTTCTTTTATACATATACATATACAAATAACGGTGACTTGATAGTAGACAGACGTAATGCTGCACTGATCAAAAGTTACTATATGTGCTGAAAGGCATTATAGCAAAAACTAAAGCCCTGTTCAAACTGAGTGTGTTGAAAAGACAAGCTGCCTTGGTCGACAGACTCTAAGAAAGAGAACCTCCAAATGACTGAATCTCAAGGACAGAACCAGTAGGTCTTTTGCTGCTCACTCAGTATACCAACGATGCACCATTCCCTGGCTCTTGTCTCATAGGCTGATTCCTAATGTCCACCATCCTCTGGATTTACTGCTCTTGCATTTTGTTGAAGGATCAGTCGTTTGTTGTGTGTCCATCGTCATCATGTTTGTGACTTTACTCACGTTAAAACCTCAAGTGTTCATGGATATAAAATTATTATTATATTTATTATTATTATAACATCCTTAAATATCACTTTTATTATTTTTATTGTAACAACAAGTTTGCCACAGCTTAAATTTGATAGTTACACAACTGTTACTGTCCTCCCCTCTCTTTGCTCTCTTCTTCGAACCCGCCCCCCCCCACCCCATGAACATCAATTGAGGCCCCTTACACCAGCCTAGAGATTATAAATAATCCAAATTATCCAGCCAGATCATGTTCTGTCTGTGCAATATGAAACCGTATCACATCAATAAACCTGAACAACATGACTAAACACAGTTTTTAGATTAAATGTGGTACTTATTTGTGTTTGATATAATTATTCATAATATATCAATATTTGTTTTGTTTCACATAATCTCATTCATACTACTATGGCTCATTAGGCAAAATCCGGAACGTTTGAGGCCTTGTGGATTTGAATAAAGAAGTGTATGCAAATATCCAGAGGGAAGGTGAGAAGAGGTTAGATGCGTCTTTTCACTTTTTCTTATCCAAGGTTTGAATTTAATTTATTCATTGTGAAATTAATGCAATTTTGTTTTGGAACAAATATTTAACACCACCTTTAGTAAGGCAAGCAATCCTATCATATCAACTGGTGGCTGAGGACATTATTGTTGCTGTCACATTTTACGAATAAAAAGTGGATGGGCTAAAATAACTTTTTGATAAATGACACTATTTAGATATACTGGAGGAAAGTGTTTCTGTTTTGCACTTCCTCTTACTCACACTTATTTATTTATATATATATATATATATATATATTCTATTTTTGCAGAAATCCCATCATCGGTCCTCTGACAGAACACAGGTCTTCTGATGTGTCCCCCGCAGCAGAGCAGGCTTCATGAGGACGGGTGTGTCTCCTACCAGAGCCTGTAGTTTGTACGCTCGGTCCCACATCAGGCCGCCCACGCCGCACAGAGCCTCCTCTACGGCGGCGGGCAGGTTTTGCCTGACCCGGCTGCTGCCCCCGGAGCTCGGGTGCGCACTGCACTGAGGCAGGCTGCTCCTCAGCTTCTTCCCTGGGGGCTCGGCCATGTCCCCACCCGGACACACAGGGCGCTGAAACTGTACTGGGATAGGCTACGATTACAGGCTGCGGAAGATCGAGCGCATACAGATCCAGGTGATAAACTCACGCCTCCGGAAAAAGAGCAGGAGCTGCGCGTCTTTCTCCCGCAGACCTGAGCCCCAGAAGCGGATAAATTTAGCCCGCACGCGTCAAATGTTTCCCGGTCAGCTGCTCTAGTTCATCCGGGGCGTCTGAGCTGCAGCCATGAAAACAAAAAATGTTATACAGCAGTGCAAACGTCTTATCGGAAGAAACAGTGATGGAGCAACAAGTCTCCTGTTTGAGTTATTCTGTTTTAGTTGAAAGTCAAAGTGCTCAGATAAGAAACAGAATAGAAGAGAATGTCCTTTCCTTTGACTTGATTTTCTTCATCCCATTAAGAGGACTTGTGACTCCACTGAAGAGTCAACAGGCCCTAACGAGATTATAATTCGTGCCTCTTGAGGGACCAGTTCATCGTAAGCATCCATTTGAAAAATAAATTATAACAATATAATAATATTTCTAGCACAGTCCAAAACCAGTTACAGGGGGATTCACAAAATAAAATAGGCTGTAATTGGGAAAACTAGCAAATCATGGAAAAGTCAGATCATACGCAGCAGGGCCATAAAACACCAGAGATAAAAGAAGAACAACGGAACAATAAGAAAAGCTAGTTTAACAAACTTCTATCAGTCTGTCAGACTGTCTGTCTGCAGAGTTTGGGACTCGTTACCTTCATTATTGGTACAAAATGAAGCGCTGTGGGGGTGGGGCAGTGTGCTTTCAGTCTGTGGACCAAGTTAAACATGGCTGCATTCAGATTGACAGTAAACCAGGAGTTTAGGGAATATCCCTACACCCATCTCCCTGTACGATCATTGACCCATCCAGATCGAGATTAATCAGAACCATCCGTACTTTCGTGAGTATTCATCTCGGCGGTGGTATAAGGTGAGGGTTCTCCACTAGATAGGTAAACGTCGCCAAAGTGGAGCTCAGGCAGGGACGTCCTTGTTTCTTTTAAACACTCCAGCGAGGACTGACTGAGTTCTTTCACCATATTGGACTGAGACCAATGGATTGACACAACCTCCAGCACAAACAATACAAAAATGATTATATTGTAGAGCCTTTTGAGGAGGACTCACTAGTAAAGTTCCACATCATCGACACAGAACAAGAGAACATGGAAGTTCAAAACGATAAAACACAACATTTAAAGACCATACAAATTATAAACTCTAAAAAGGCTGGTGCATAAATGTGAGTTTTGAACCACTTTTTAAACTGTGGCCCTAATTCTGCATGGTCTGATGTTGAGGCCAGGTTTGTTCCTCAGTGTGGGAGCTAACATTTGTTTAAAGTCTTGATTATTGGGCTTTTTATAACATTTGATTATGTGATCTCAGAGGTCCTGGAGGAGAGCAAGGGGTTCAATATTATGAAATGTAAAGCGGAGCCAAACCTTCTAGTGATTTATCAGTGACTAATAAATCTCAGAAATCAACTATATCGTCACATTAGGTTTCTCTTGAGCACATGGAAATGACCTTCACATTCCACTCACTGTCACCTGAACCATACTGTTGTTTCTGTATCTACAGTGACTTTTAGGAAAACATATACTAGTGGGCAATGTATAAACATTAATACATCTTATTTATATAGAGCTTTTCAAGAAGTGCAAGTACTTCACTGAGGGACAGCTCATACAAACAATATATACATATATCTTATTTCCATGTGCTAGGACAGCTTCACACTTGGATGTAAACCAATTTTAGAACACATTTGCTTATACTGGAGATCTTTAAATGAATGTCCCAGAATTGATTTCTGATAGAAAACCCCTGCCTCATTCATTGTAGTATTAATGTGTTTGAATAAGTCAGGCTGCCGATTACCAGCTACTGATTTAAGTGAAACATCTATTGCTATCGACTGAGTTCATTTCTTTAATGTTAAGAATGTTTCTCATAAGACCTTATCAGATTGCATTGTGAAACATCTGGGTCAACTAATTTTAGTGTATTTTGCACTGATACACAAACTTGATGTTACACATCTTAAACAATATGATATGGGTGTCCCTAGACAACCAGACCTATGTGCTTTGCTGTGACTATAAATGACTGGAACCTCAGATAAAGAAAGTTATTTTCTGACTTCAATAACTAAGGCATTCTCTAAAGAATGTAATGGGCCCATTCTACTTCAGATCCATTGGATCATTGTGTGTTTATGTTGCTTAAAGCAGATCATTCACTGCTTTAATGTAATCAGCATCTTATCTGCCAATATCATGGTGTGGAAGTGCAAGGAAATACCATTATGTTATGATCAATGTAATTTATTGTGCAGAAACATTACATTAAGGCATCTGCTGGAAATGTTATGATCAACAATTCTCATGCAAATAAGACTTAAAAAACGACACAAATAGTGTTTTGGAGAGGGGGGTTTCAGAGGGAGGGGGCAGCTCTGGAGAAAGGTCTGTCAATCCAGGTCTGCTGCTTGGTGTGATGGAGACATGAGGTTAGCATCAGGAGCGGACGCTGCAGGAGGGACCGTGGAGCTGAGGCCCACCTGTACTGCTTCTCTTGAGAAGAACTGAAGGACACACAAACAAACCATAGTGTTAAATTATGAAGATGGTTCCCTCTGATTTGTTTTTTTAAACATAAATGTCAGACAGGCCGCTAAAAACAAAAAATGCTGAAGCTAACAGATACCCAACAGCGAGCTAATGCCTTCCTAAAGCTGCCAGGGATTAGCAAGAGTAGCCTTGTACCAAGAGAGTGTAGCTAATCACAGCCCTCACAGTTCTTCATCAGTGGAGAAGTACCTCGCCATGTTTTCATCTTCAGAGGATTCATCCAAAGACTGTGCTGCTGTTCCGGAATATGTCAGGCCCGCTGCAGCCTGCTGGGCTTGAACTCTGAGCATGCAGAGTTCAAGCCCAGCATCTAGAATGTGAAACCAAATATATTTTTTGGTGTACCCATACAAGATGTCCAATGTAACACCAATAAAATCCAATCTACTACACTAACGTTTTAATGCCTCTGCAATAGCGAGTCGTCGGAGGCATTACTGTATGTTTTCGGACTGTCTAACTGTGTATTTGTCTTAAAGTCAAAAGGTCAAGGCCACACTGACCTCATCTTATGGTTTCAGTTGGCAAGAGACACAGTGTCATTTATATGAGAGAAAATATGTAGAAATATGAAGACGGGCACTGCACTGGTTAGCGGAGTCATACAACGCAGTGCGGTAATTCAAGTGTCGTTTTTTTTAAATAAATGGGTTATCTTTTTTTACAATCTGCAAAAAGTAATCTATACATTTGGTCACAGAATGTTACACAAATAAATTGGCATTAAAGTTTGCATCTTGCTGTCTCACCAGTCTGATGATGCAGCTGAAGCCTCCATCAAGGGCGTTCTGCAGGTAATTTGGATTGTTTGTTTCTTGTGAAGTGGAGAATAACATGAATTCATACCAATATCAGTTTACAATCAAACCTTTTTGTGTTAACCTTGTGTAAACAGAGTCAAAGGACATTGTACAACAATGACACATTTTTCCACAGTACCTGTCGTTCACTACTGAACTTCTGACACCCATTAGTGGACTGTGTCTTCCTGTAGAGTGGTGATGTTCTCAACGCTCTTTTCACAGTCTGTCAAAACAAAATGAGAGTTACAAATGTTAATGCCCCACAACCCATTGCCGATACAGTTGTATTTACACATTTTGACGTTAATGAAACTCCTGTAGCTTCACTTGGATCCTCCTTGATTAAAAAACAGAACATAGCAATTGTTTTATAACATGAATTGCAACTCCATAACATGGAAACATTATTGTCATATTGCATACTCTACATTAAACCAAATTGATCTGATATTGTGGAGTAATGGTAGAGAAATACATTCCTTATTAATCTAAAGCATTCATAAATCAAATTCATGTTTATATTTATATTGTAGCGTCCCTCAATGATGAGCTAAGCGTCTTGAACTGGTTTCAACAACCATGTCTTCACCTCCCAGGTAGCACAGGCTACGGTGGGCTGTAGCATGTGGCCAACAATGGCGTATTAGCTGATGAATAGCATCCAGTGTGTTTCAAAGGAGTCCCCATCCGCTGTCTCAGCACTCGGACTGTAAACCTAGATCGTAACGATCTTTAAAAACAATAAACTAATTACCTGACAGAACGAAGCGCCCCTTGTTATGATGCAGCGCAGAGTTAAAGGACTGGATGTTTTGTTTACAAGCCACACGTCATGTCCGCTCGCGAAACTCGGTCCGTGGCGCTCTCAGTATGAACGGTCTCGCAGGATCCTTCGCATTAGAGGTGTAAGCTAGCCTCAAATATTCAAATTATATAACGTGAATAACATTCACGATCACTGAACGACACCACGCAGGGACGGTGATTTTAACAGCACGCTACGCCGTGGTGTTATGGCAGCGTCATAGCAACCCTCATAGCAACGACAAAAACATTCGTGATAACTTTTAAAATATGTATCATAAGAGCGAACTGGCTGAAGACTGTGGAAGCAAAGAGCACATTTCTCGCTAGAAATGGTGTCAGAATGTATTTTTATGCCCAAACTAAGTTACAAAAATATGTTTTTATCTGAAAAAACAAGGAATATCCGCCATGTTTTCCTCTCCGCAGACGGGAGCTTGTGAGTCACGTGACGTGAGAACACGCCAATGCAAAACAATGGGCTGACAAAATGTTACCATCTCACACTCTGAGAGGCCAGATTGTGAGATGGTAACGTCGCTCCTAGTGGACCAACGTTGCCACTGAACGTTTTCGGATGAGACTGGGTTGCACATGAACACCTAGATCCCTTCCATTTAAACCAAAATGCCCACTTACATTGCACTGCTGTTTCTGATCAGCATATTTTGCTAAGGGAAAGCACTACACTGCCTATCAGAGCTGCTAGCATAGCTAGACACTATTAGTCTTTTATCAGTTTTATGTAATTGGATACACAATGTAGCCATGACATTTTACCTTCTGATACCTTGAATACAAGTGAGCAACCAGCTAAAGTAAAAAGCCAAATTAAAAGAGAAGTTTATTTATTTATTCCAGATCAGCCAATACAGCAGACTACACCAAAATCCTTATGGGCTAGTTTCAGTTAGTTACGTTAAATAAATCAGGCTCATGTTCAATCTACATGTTTCAAAGTTTATGTAGAGAAACAATGGAATTGAACTGTGTTGAACTGAATTGATCAAATTATGATAAGTTTAAATAAAAATGAATTTAGTCATATTCTAAAACCCTGCTGAATCTAAACAGCTTTAGTCCAAATGAAAAAGAAACCGTCAGCAAGGAAACAACATACGCTGATTTACAGAAATAAATATAGTTTATTATGATTTTATAAGTTATGATAGTGACATAAGATCATCAGCTGCCACTAATGAACCTTCCTGTCTTCTCTTTGTCACCGATCAGCTGGCCGTCATCAGTCGGTTCTCCTCAGTGGACCCTGGTTCAGTGTTGACCCCTGGTTCTTCCTCCACTCCTGTTTCAGCTCAGCTCCTCCAGGCAGGATGAGTGACGGGAGGGCCTGGCGGCTCACCGGGGGGTCAACTGGTCCAGGAGGGAAGAAAGGGCGACTGTAACCCTTGACACGACCCCCCTTGCTTCAGTAATCACCTGGGCTGGACTTTGCTGTAACAGATTACAGACACACTGCAGGGGGTCAGTCACCTTCCACCAGGTGAAGCTGTGCAGGAGGCCAGCTTGGCAGAGGACCGGATACTGCGACGCATCCATCTGTGCTCCTGCTCTGCTGCTGTCACACGTCATCCACCCTGATGGGTTTCTGCTGTCTATGGTGACTCTAAAGTAAAACATGTTGTTTCTAACTCTTACCTCCGAGACAGTACTGTGACATTTTCCTTAGGTTTACTATTGCAGTGTCTGTTCTAAACATACCTGTATGTAATGGGAACATTGCTCCTGTGTGCAAATGCTCGGAATGATTTATTTTCATGGAGGTCCTCCTCACACAGACCCACAATATAATGTAGCTGGTTTATTATGTGTGTGATGGAAGGTCACTTTTCCAAATGAAAGCTCTGTACAAAGCAAGGCAGTAACAAAATGAGATTTGAGCTGTTACTTAAAGACTATTTGCTAAAGAGGAAGTGGCTCTATGAAAGATTTTGGAATTTTCCATTACAGTCTCAATCTAATACATTTACTCAATATGGTAGGAATATACTGTATGATTTTGGGCTGTCCCTGATGAAAGGTAAACAACAAATAAGGTGATATGCTTGCTTGTGGTTCCAAAATGGTTGTAATACATCCCACTATGAGAGGTTCAAAGAGTCGGTGTCAGAAATTTAGCAACTTACTCTGACCCACGTCTACTAGACAACCAATAGGAATGCAATATGAAATGAAGTTGCGACACCAGTGTCAAAGCCAAATTAAATATTTGGATACAAAGCATTACTTTTTTAATGTTTTTATTCTAGTCTTGATTCATAGCCCTATATTTCAATATCATTTATCAGTGAGCCTACATCTATCTCTAGCCTCTTTTCGACTGGACAACAAACCCACTCACTCACTAAGATCAGGCTTTTGTCTTCAATGGGAATGGATCAAATCGACATTCAGTCCTGTTTGACACTGCACATGTATCTGCAGTGGACACAAATTGTTATAGGTTCTGATCAAAACAGATGGAAAACGAGGTACCCAGGTGAACGCACTAACCCGACAAATAGGGAGGTGAGAGAGCATGAGAGAGAGGTTTTTAGGGCCTTTATGACATTTAATCTGACGTACCAGGAAGAAAACAGAAGCACAAACTCCTCCATTGGCAATGGGAAACGAGTCACCTGCATGAAAAAAAGCAAAAAAAAAAACTGCTAATTGTGTTGTTTAAGAAGTATTACCTGATATGACCTAGGTTTATTGTCTCTGTGTTACAGTGTGTCCTGCATTGATTCATAAGATTACTGAATTCTCTGAGTCTGTAGGTGATGTAAATGTTTTTTGCAGACTACTTCACACAAAGGCTGAATCCTCAGAAACAATAACTACACTGTAAAATCCAATAGCTGCCCTGACATACATTCATTAGTTAACCTTACTAGGTTATCAACAATATGCACTTATGACTGGTATTTATCAAGTAAGAGTTACTTGCATGGTGAAAAACGCAAAATACTTAGTGTTAAGAGTGAAGATTACTTTATTTAGAGTTATGCTCACTCGCAACAATAAGTAGCCAACACAGTCTCACTCCCACTGCGCATTCAAAGAAGAAGAAGAAGAAGTGTGCATGCGCAGTAGCAACATTCAGTCTCTCCCGCTCGCCAGTCCAGCACACAGGCCGGGACACTGAGGGCAGCCTGCTGACTCGACTTTTGCGCCGTCTTGTTTATTCTTTTGAAAAATAATAAGGTAAGTTATCAAGCAAGTGTTTCTGTTAATATGTTTTAATTACTGCTACGACTGTTAGCGTTCGCTAGCTAGCGTTCGCTAGCTAGCGTTAGGGTTCGCTAGCTAGCGTTAGCCCTAACCCTAATTTTTAAATCATGACCTCTACCTCTGATATTTAAAAAGAAATCTTAAGACATCATTTTAGCCTGAATTTTAAGCAAGGTGCCTCCATTATTAGTTGATTTTGCCTAATGCTATCTTAATTTTTGTGCCCTTGCTCACCTGTGGTTTTTGTTTTTGTTGCAGTGTCTTTCTATCACGTGCAGCACATTGGGTGTAGACATGTGCTATATAAATTAAGATTGATTAATTACATGAATACCTTTGAGGTCTAATAAAATTAAAATGTTACATTTTCATATTTTTCCATCCGCTCCCATTCTAAGCTGCTGTGCCAATGTGAGGACAGAGAACTACTGCATAATAGGAGCAATAAAAAAAAAAATCTGATAATTTTTTTGACCAAAATTATTAGGAAACTATAGCCCAAGGTTGGATTTGCCCGAACTTGTACTTTATTATTAAAAACAGGTTCCTGTAATACCTGTGTTAAGCATGCACACATTAAGGAACGTGTCAGTAATCTACAAACCACGACATCACTGGAACTTCCTTGTAACTACAATATTTTTCTCTTTCAGAACAAGTGCTCAGAGCTACTGAAGAGCTGCTTTGACAACGTGGGCCCAGTGCACTGGAGGTGAGATGCCAGTAGTTTATATTATGGGGGACATTTCATCTTAAAAAATCCAAAAAACTTCTCGTGAGCCATAATCCATATGTCCAGAACCAGCGTCATGTAAATTTATGTGCAAAAGTTGCCATTTAATATATGTTTACAGGCTAAATCCGTCTGTATGCTGTTAGCTTTTAGGCACACGTGCACGAGCAGTCATTTTGTAATTTTGCATGTTGCGGGTTCCGGATATATGGATTATGGCTCATGAGAAGTTTGGAGGGTTTTAAACCTTTTTTGGGGGGTACTTTTATTCGGTTTTTGTGCTTACCGCAGACATCCATTGTTTGGAAAAATACAGGAAGCTGTTTCCCCGTGGAGCTCCAGCAGTGCTTAGAGGGCTAAAAAACCTTCACCTGACATCTTATCAGCAAGGGGGTGAGTAGATGATGACCGTATTTTCATTTTTGGGTGAACTATTCCTTTAAGGAGTTATAACCACCAGCAGTAGAACAGTTTTTGACAAAGTGCTGCACCTTAATTAGATTAAATTGAGAGACTATTCTTACTTATAATCTCCTTTGAAAATATTTCTTGCAGATGCTTTGGAACTGTAAGCAGTGCCTCTTTTCCGCAGACAAAAGAGGACAGTTGTTAAAACACTGTCGCCTAAAACATGGAGGTTTTACTGTAGCTTTTGAATGCTGCATTATCTATAGCTGAATTTGTTCATCATCCACTTCTAGAAACCAGATGTGACAGCGGTACGCACCGTTGTACTCCGAGGCCTCCCTGTTCTACTTGGTTATGACCCCAGTGACTTCTACAACACCTGCTTCGTAAGTTTTCATAGGAGCATCTTAAAGGAGCACACACAGTTATGGGGAAATTTGATTTGTATTTACCAGTGTCTCAATTAGAGTGAGATAAAAAAACAAAAAAAACGTAATACTGAATATATCCATGAGTTCAGTACAAACATTGGCATGGGCTGCTTGCTGACTGACAGTTTGATGTCTACCAGAAGGGTAAAATTACCAGCCTAGCTCCTGTGAAGTGAGAGGAATACCTTTCATCTCCAAAACTGAGTTATTTAAGTACAAGACCTTGTACATATTATTTTTTGTGGTTTCTGTTTTATTTTGAATGATGCAGTGGAGCGAAACAGTAAATCCAGGGGGAGGGAGAGGGGATAACATGCAGCAAATGGCCCAGGACGGATTCAAACCTGGGGTCGCTGTGGTAAGGACACAGTAGGAGATGTGTCCCCCAGCAGTCTAAGCCTATAGCAGCATAGCTATAAAATTGTTAAGGGCTACCTGAACCAGCCCTAATTAAAAGCTCTGTCATAGAGGAAGGTTTTAAGCCTGGACTTAAATGTAGAGAGAGTGTCTGCCTCTCTGACCCATTGAGAGAGCTGATTCCACAGTCACTATCAAATAAAGCAGAAATGCCTCAAAAAAATCTTAAATGTTTTCAACTTAGCATAGCGCAAATCATGGCAGTGAATATTTTGTTCACTTTTACCGAGTATGCCACTGACTTCTATCCACTGCCATTGTTTGCGCTGAGCTAAGCCGTGATGTTAAGAGCTGAAAGCCAGCTACTGGATGTACAGACACAAAAAAGGTATTGATCATGTTGTCTCACTATGAAAATGATAGAGAAAGTATTCCTTTAATGCACAAGGCTGGAAGGCAGTGTCGGGCAGGACACAACAACTGCCAACAACATTTCCCTGTTGTAATGTAATGTTTTTGTTTGGTTTCATCACAGGATTGTGACACTGATGAGACCTGGGTAAAAGTATCTGTCGGGGTGCTGACTGTTCTCCCTGAAGATCTGCAACTCCTTCCAAATCAGCTCCACCTTCACCCAATGTCTACTGCCATCATTGTTGAGGGAGGTATTGTAATGGATGAACTCCAGAACCTACCTGAGGCACTTTGACTTTTGTTTGGAATGTCATACGCTTTGCATTTAGACTACCCTAAAGCCATGAAAAACACTTTCTGCTTCATTCAAAGAGTGATGCTTGGCTTGGGAGAGGACAAACTCCCACCAAAATTACAAAGTCTTAAAAATCTCTTGTTGAGTTAGAATGCAAATGTAGAGTGGATTCAGTTGTTTTTTATTGTTCACTAAATTAACACACTCCACTCAAATTGTCAGCCCATGGGTTCATCAGCAAGTATAGAGGCTGTACATGTATGTATATTCATTCACATATATGTGAGATCCATTGCCAGTTATTACCCTGTCAGGTTTTTGCGCTCATTGAGTAAAGCCACTTTGCACTTTTTTTTAATTTTTTATATATATGTAGTTTTTATTTAGTGATTTTTGAGTAACATTATTCAGGAATACAAAAGTGCACTTGTCAGCTTGTGGGTTATTTCCCATTGGTGGGAAAGAACTGTTAGTTGTTACAGTTTTAAGGCTGTGTTTACTGTATTATTGATCTTGATATTGATATTGATCTGTGTTTGTGGATGTCCTTCAAGGCAATCTTTAAGAAAAAAAGTTGATATAAATGGAAGAAAAATTAAAAACAATTGATATATTTGAACATTCAACTGTGTTATTACCTTGATTTATTATATTTAATTGTAACTCCGATTATTTTAGGAGATTGGAACCTTTTTTTCATTCCTGTATAGATATTTGAGCCACTTAGATTGTTGAAGTAACACTTACTTGTTTTTTTAAGTGCAATCGGTTTGCATGGTTTTAGCAAGTAAGTCAGATTGCTGTTCAAGTAAATATAACTTAGAAATGCTAAGTTAGTCCAACTTAGATAATTGTGTTATATGGACTAAACACAGAGTAAATTTCACATGCAATGACTTAGTAGATTAAAATAGGAATTCTGAGTAGTCTTAACTAAGTCGAGAGTACTTCTAAAGTAAGTTATCAAGCACACTCTACTTGATTGTTTTAGTTGCTTAAACTCATGTATAAGTGTACTCTAATAAGGACGCACTAGTTAGTACAACTTAAAATACCTAGTTCTCTTTACATGTTTTTTTAAGTGCAACCGGTTTGCATGCTTTTTTAAAGTAATGATAACTAATTGGATTTTACAGTGTAGAGTACTAACTTGAGGGTTTTTCTTTATTTCACTATCTAAACTGCTGCAGAGTTTATATTCCTCTGCTCTTACACCCCGGACACAGGTTTGTGTCTTCTCCCCCAGCTGAGCTTCAGATGACAGAACACTTTGATTCATGGCCCTTGAGGTCTTATTCTGGAGGACTGTAGCAACCCGTCAACTCTACACACACACAAACACACAAACACACACACACATGCGCACACACACTGGTGTGTTGGACATTGCAGCTGTCAACAGACACTAAGATACTGTGTTGTTTTTCTCCATCTGCACAACTTGGCAGAGTTAAAGTTAAGTCTATGCAGTTGACAAATACAATAGTCATTATGAACAAAAAATAAAATAGAATTGACCACAATTTCTGGATGATGTAAGCGTTCACCTTTACAGCTGTCCATCAGCTTGAAGCCTTTAATCACAGTTACTTCACATAGTTGTTACCAGGTAAAAAAATAAATAAAAACAATCACACGTCTAATAATAGAAGCATTTAAAGGGGGCTGAGTAATATCAGTCAAAAGTTGATTCCATTATTGATATTTTCTATATCAGGTTGAATAGAAGACATGCAGTGGGAGGAGATTCAGAATGACATACAGTTTCACAGTCAGCCCCTTTTTCGATAAAGGAATAGTTCAACATCTTGAGAAATAGACACATTTCTTCTGATGCTGAATGTGTCAGTGTTGTGTTAGTTTTTACAGAGTAGTTGAAATGTACTATTAATCCGGTTTTAAGATGATTGATTTTACTCTTTTAAGTTTTTACAAATGATAAAAACACAAAATGTATCAAATGAATAAATATATCATACATTTCTGTACAGAAAGAATAGTTTCCAAAATGTGAACTTACTCATTTTAAAATTGTTTTTAAAAGACAGAGCTCATAAATACTGTACTGTATGTGTGACTAGGCCCCCCCCCCCCTTACACACACACACACACACAAAGCGCTTATAAAACCCCAAATCTGGAGACTGACAGCAGAGGTGTCAGCCTTCACACCTGCTGCCTGCCGTAAACCACCAACACTACAACGACTACATTGTCCTGCACTGGTGGCAGATTACTTTACACACACACACACACACACACACAAACACACACACACACACACACGCACACACACACACACACTGGTGTGGATTAGCTATGGAGGCAGATCTATGCTGTGGGGACAGTTGTTATGTTTGTTGTTTTAGTGGACTATAAACTAAGTTCAGACTGAACAAAGTAAAAAGCATGAAGATCATATGTAATGATATTCACACTATCTGTAGATACACTCCTGATCAAAATCTTAAGACCAGTTAAAAAATTGCATAAATTTGCATTTTGCACTGTTGGATCTTAGGAAGGTTCTAAGTAGAGCTTCAAAATGCAAAAAGAAGAAATGGGAACAAGAGACCAACATTTTTGAGCAGGCAATTTATTGAAAACAACAATTTAACTGAAGTAGGTTGTTCATCAGCTGATCAAAAGTTTAAGACCACAGCCTTTAAAAGCCAAAATCTGTGCAAAAATTTGGATTCCATGTCATTTCCTGTCAAGTAATCACACTGTGAAGATCTCTTGATGGCAAAGGCAAAAAAGCTCACAGTCTTTGAACGTGGTAGGATTGTTGAACTGCATAAACAAGGCCTCTCACAACGTGCCATCGCTGCTGAGGTTGGACGCAGTAAGACAGTCATTTTGCATTTCTTAAAAGATCCTCAGGGTTATGGAACAAAAAAATCAAGTGGGAGACCCAAAAAAATCTCACGGCGCTGAGCCGGAGGATCCGAATGGCTGTCCGTCAAGACACGGGACGATCCTCGTCCCAAATTAAGGCCATTACTGGTGCTGACTACAGCCCAATAACCATCAGACGGCATCTGCGAAGGAAGGGCTTCAAAAACAAGAAACGTCTTCAAAGCCCACGTGTCCTTCAACGCCACAAAATTGCCCTTTTAGACTTTGCAAGGGAGCACCAAACATGGGACATTCAAAGGTGGAAGAAAGTTTTATTCTCTGACGAGAAAAAATGTAACCTTGATGGTCCTGATGGCTTCCAACGTTACTGGCATGACAAGGAGATGCCACCTGAGATGTTTTCTACGCGGCACAGTGGAGGGGGCGCCATCATGATCTGGGGTGCTTTTTCCTTCAATGGAACAATGGAGCTCCAGGTTGTGCAGGGGCGTCAAACAGCAGCTGGCGATGTGGAGATGTTGCAGCGGGCATCCCTCATGACTGAGGGCCCTCGTCTGTGTGGTAACGACTGGGTTTTTCAGCAGGACAACGCTCCAATTCACAATGCCCGTCAGACCAAGACTTTTTTCCAGGAGAATAACATTACTCTTTTGGACCATCCTGCGTGTTCCCCTGATCTTAATCCAATTGAGAACATTTGGGGATGGATGGCAAGGGAAGTTTACAAAAATGGACTTCAGCTCCAGACAGTGGATGCCCTTCGTGAAGCCATCTTCACCACTTGGCGCAACATTCGCACTAGCCTTTTGGAAACACTTGCATCAAGCATGCTAAAACAAATATTTGAAGTGATCAACAATAATGGTGGAGCTACTCATTACTGAGTCAGTTTTTGACACTTTAATTTCTGTTTTAAGAGGTTTTAGTTATTTTTTGAGCTGTGGTCTTAAACTTTTGATCAACTTTTGGGCTCTTGTTCCCATTTCTTCTTCTTGCATTTTGAAACTCTACTTAGAACCTCCCTCAGATTCCTCAGTGCAAAATGCAAAATCATGCAATTTTTTAACTGGTCTTAAGATTTTGATCAGGAGTGTATCTGTGGTTTTACTGTATAACACTGAAGTTATGTTCAGCGAAGTCAACTTATCCTCTGTGTAAGTCAAATCTTCCACGGCTTTTAGAAGGTGGATCAAAGTAAAGGATGTCGGAGATCTTCATGATTTAACTGTAGGCCTATTTTTGCTAGTTAATAGATGTTCTATTGAAATACTGTTAGTCATTTCAGAAATGTGGACAGTTTGTCTCGGAATTATACGAAGCAGACACCAGTTAACACATCAAAAAACAAGTTAAATCAATGGATGAGGCGTAAGACCTCTTCTGAAGGCAAATGTTCAGGGAGAGATGTGTGTGAATTTGGCACACCAGCTGTGGCTGTGTGTTTGTTTTCCACTTGGCCTTTGGCTGGTCTCTGAACTCCCCAGAAACTGCAGTTATTTCTGTCTTTTGGGTCAGGGTCCTAAAATATCACCTGTTTCCCTGTCAAAAAGTTAGTAGTGATTTTTTTTTCTGTTTAAGCCAAACCAAGAGTGCAGTGGGCTGTGTTATTGCTCTGGAGCTACGTCAGAATGATTCCTTACCATGATTGTGAATACGATTATGTTTAGTGTAAAACAACAAGCTTATGACTGCAGTTCACTGAAGCCGTTCTCAGACATGAACCCCAGGTTAAGTTGGATCTGGACGTTATCCAGACTTTGTCTTTTACAAAAGAAGAGTGCAGTGGGAGATTGTCCAGGTTAGATATGTTCAAAACACCAGGCCAATCTTTAGTCCAGGTGACGAAAGGGATCTGGGTTGAGCGTGGAGGAGGCAGGACGTATCATATAAAATGTGCTGTGGAAATCACATGTGTTTGTTTACAACGCATCACAAAAAACTCAACGCCCTTTCAAGTTAACATTTTCTTCTGTTTTCTACACTCATGAAACCTCTTTCTAATCCAAAGATTATGTGTTATATTTATTTTAGAACTTCAACACACTCACAAACCATTTGCATTCTCATACACACCCGCTCCTGATATTGCCAGGCAATTATGTGAGAGTTCAGAGCATGCACTGAACTTGCAGTGTTTTTTCCCCCTTTGTAGTTGTGTAGTGCACATATTTGACCTTGTAAGCAACAGGTCTGGCTCTTAGCCCCACAGCAGCTTTTTTCCTTTCAGACAGGGAGGAGGGGAAACAAATTCACCCGACGTTTATTCAGGGGATCCCAGCGGACTCACAGTTCTGTATGCTCCTCAGGAACGCCGCCTCTCATTTTGAATTCCTGTCTCTCATCACATGACCCGGCTTATAAATATGTCCCTGCTCTGCGCTCATGTCAGGCCTCATGTCTTCATGCTTCAGACAGAACAGCTGGTCCACTAAACAGAACAAAAACAGACTCATCTGACTCCTGCAGGGTAACGAGGACTCCTCCACACTGCTCAGTCTGACGTTTACCACATTATATAAATTTCTATTCCTGAACCTTGAAATGTCTTGAGTTCATCTTTGTTTGTCAGTTTATATGCCCGAGGATCGTTGGAAATGAAGTGTTGACGATTTTTGACTGTCCATAGTGTTATTACCGTAAGATACTAGAATCCCCTCCTTTCCACATGCTGATGGTTCCCTGGGTAAAACAATGAATTTTGGATTACTCCTGATGGGCAGGTGAACCGGGCAAACTGTATCATGTGTGTTTGTAGATGTACTGTGATACGGAGAACCTCTTCATCACAGATGTGTGGACATCAGTATCAAATACATTTACTACAATCCATTTTTAAATGAAAGGTTTCCCCTTCTGTTTACAGCAAATCAATGTAATGCACATTTTCTGACATTTTAGATTTTAGGTTGATTGTGAATTTGCTTTTGATTTCAAATAATCTCTCCTCAGATTATAAAAGACTGAATCTAGTTTAATGAAGCATTAACTGATTTCTGTATAACTCCGACAAAGAGCTAACCTAAGTCACATAGTGGTAGAAAATATCAGAATCTACCTCAATGTATTCAAATACCTTCACCATGAAATATCCAAACCTATACCGACCTAATGTGTTTTCTCTAGGAGATCTTTGCAGCTTTTCAAGGTGCTGACCAGATGATAGAACAACTGGAGAAACTAATAACCACTTTCATCCAGTGGGAGAAAAACAACCCAGTTGTCTGAGAAGGTAAAGAAGGTAAAGGGAGCGATAACACAAGGGTGAACCTTGGAGGGTCATTCACCTTATTCACAGAGCTCCAGGTCTTGAGAGGGTTCGAACCCAACTTCCATTTTGCATCATTTATACCATATCAATAAATATCCCAAGCTGCCCATTTTGAGTTGGGTGTTAGCCCGGGCCATACTGGCTGCTTGAGTGGCGTGTGTCCCACACGGAACGTCTTGCATTTCATTTGGGCACCCTTGTTATCAGATTAGAGCGTCCACACTGCCTGCATGAGTAGTGTGGCTCAGAATGGAGTTCTTTCCTATCATCCCTGCTAACTGTGCCCGGGTACACGGCAGAATAGACAGTGGAAATGATCTTTCACCAAAATGTACATGTCTATCTGTCGACTTTGTCACAACATTATTATTTGCAGCGGTTCCTGTACTTGTTTGAACAGTTGTTTCCACAATTTATTTATTGATATTGCAGGACCTGAAGATGCACGGCTTCATTCTGTAATGTCCTGGTATTTAGTTGTGTATATAGCCATACTTTTATTTGAGGAAATACTGTTGTAAGTAATCACACTGTGATTTGCAGCTCTGGAGCAGACACGCAGCGGACACACTGCCTGTGGCACGCAGCAGATCCATGGCACAGCCGCCACGCGTCGCTCATGCTGGCAGTGTGGCCCAGGCGTTACACCTAAAAGAAAGCCATCCACTGCATCAGTGGCCCCAACAGTCATTTCACTTAGAAAAGTTGACGTCTTTAGCTCAATTTGCCCAAAGCAAAATCCCATCTGTTCACGTCCACTTTAAACTCAGTGTCTGTCAAGTTAACGTTATGTTCAGGCTCATGAAATGTTCCCATTAACTACATAACAATGTAATTAATGCAAATATAATAACTAAATACTGTTCAGTTTTTACAACTTTCTTTAGTCACAGCATAAGCCTGCATGAAAACTGTGTCTGCTGGATTAAAATCAGTTAAATGTCTCCTAGCAGAGGCCTGAGATGATCAGCGAGCAGGGCCTGGCGCTGGCCCGTCCTGCACCGGGTCACAGCTGTCAAACAGATCAGCAGGACTTCTCTTTACACCGAGCCAACAGCTGTCCGTTAAGAATCCTCCGGATCGTCATCAGCGGCAAACTCCTCAGCTCACAACTTGCCTCATTACCGCCCTTAATGGAGGGAAGACAGAGACAAGGTAAATACTATTACTGATCAGAGCGCAGGACACCCGAGCCTGCCGGGGCTCCCCGTTTCACTGCCGGTACCTGACACCAGAGTTTGCCTCGTTACGGGGACCATAACCCCGTCCCAGCGCTGCTCCTGCTTTCATGAGTGTGAGGAGCCTCATCATGTGGACGAGCAACCTCGGGCCGTTTGAAGGATGTTGTTGCTCTCCGAAAGGGAAGGAGAGTAAATCCGAGGTTGGCACAGAGGCCTGGTGAGACCCCTCTCCCCTTCCCCTCGGATGCCTTTTGTGCCAGACACTGCGATTATCCAGAGATCCTCTGGAATGAACCCCTTCCTCATTAAAGAGACAAATATAGCCCGATGGAGTCCACTGAGGGATGTAGGGTAAATGGATGCCGCAGTGTTATGTGGCAGAAATCAAACAATAATGAAGGATGATGTTTAGAAGACTATTTTCAGAAGTGGCTGTAGCACATTCTTTAAAAATGTGAGGCAACAAGGGGATGGAGGAACATCCAGCTTCAAGTTGCAATGTGAGATATAATCATCTAACATTACCTTTGGCCTGATTCATGTGAAACCAACTCCTCTTTTTTACTTATATTTTATTATACACTCACCATCTGTTCATGTAGAGCCTCGAGACGCTCACCTACAGTTTCCACCCTAGATTGACTCCACGGGAGGTACTTGCGTCACTTTTGGTTTTAGTCACCATCAAAAATAATATCAGTCTAACATGTGTCAACAAAAACCGAAGCTAATGAATCTGCAAACCAATGAACTTGTTGCAGTACTGTATCCATGCAGAGAGCAGTCATTACTCAGAGGTTGTGTCTCCTGTTTCTTCACATCGTAGAAATAGTGCCACTGACTCAGATATCGTGTGCAGTGATGATCACTGTCACATGGGTCATCATCACTGGAAACACTCTGCTGCTGATCAACTCAGACTCCTCTCTGCCCAAAGCAGATAATATATTAACAAGTCGCATTTCATTTCCACTGATAGATCAAAACACACCAGGAAATCTGTTTGTGTATGTAAGAGACAAATCCATTCATATTTACCTACATTTTGGAGGAGAAAGAAATGACCACAAAGGAGAAAACAATATCATGTGAAACAGATAACATTCAAGTGAAAGTCCTGGTGAACACTGGGAGTACTGTGATGGAAGCAGGGTTTGAATCCAACAGACCTCAGCTTCTTGCACAGATGAAACGTGAACAGTTCTGATGTCTGTTGAGAAATTTAGCCGCTGACATTTAGTTACCTCATTGTTTAATGCTAATTCCAAAAATCTGTAAAAAGTATTGTTCTCATGTTGACACATCCGGCTGACGTAAAACACCTTCATATTCTTTACCTCTTATTATTTTCAATTCAAACCATGTTCTGCCTTAATGTCCCGACCTGGCACTGCATACTGGTGAACAGCTCATTTAATCAACTTCAACCCAGAGTGAAACCAAAGCAGCTTCGAAAAAGATCTAGTCTCAGTGTTAGTGTGTGTGTGTGTGTATGTGTGTGTGTGTGTGTGTGTGTGTGTGTGTGTATGTGTGCGTATGTGCGTGTGTGTGTGTCTGTGTGTTTCTGTAGGGATTTGTGAGTCCAATGCTTGGTGTATATATTGTATATGAATATGTATTTTGAGTTATTTGAGACTTTGCAATTTGATTATCTGAATGTGTTTCTGTTAATCAAATTGTGTGTGTGTGCGTGTCTGTTAAGCAGGGTGCTATGTCTGTCTCGTGTCGTCCTCCCTGTAAATTTCCTTTGAAGACGAGCTCTTTAAACCCACAGAGCCCACCCTCACACTCTGCATGTGTATTGTCACATAATAATGTTTAAAATTACACAGCATACATATGTTGGTTTAAGAAGATTAATAACATGTGTATGACCTACATTTCAGACGTTTTAGAGCGTCCAGGTTGTAACTTTACTACTCTATGTGAGTAGTAGTACGCTGAGCAGCTCAGATCCTCTTTGTGTTAATTGGAAACAGATGAATAGTTTCAGGCACCTTGCTTTTAAGGTTTTTGCAGGGATATCCAAAAGGGATGAGGCCGAGCCAAAGACCAAAACCACAGGAGAGAGATTCTATATCTCATCTGGTCAGGGTATCCCCCAGGAGGAGCTGGAAAACCCTGAGGAATACCTGGACTACCCTGCAAGGCCTGATGGGTGGATGGATATGACATATGTGTGTTGCAGTGTCAATTTAATCCTAAACAAACACACAATAAGGTCGTTTGGATGCATGTGAATGACATATCAGCTCAGTTAACAAGAGAGAAACATATTCTCTCGCATGGTCTCACACAGAAAACATGTACAGGTAACATTATGATTGTTTTGTTTTCCTTCGTGATTTGGGACTCATGCACTACCACTAACGGATTTTTCCCAAAATGCAAAGTTTCCTCAAACTCAACTTTTCAAAATCAGAGTCACATGAAACAGCAAGATGCGGCAAATCCTCTGATAATTCATGTTAATTAATGCCATACTGACCCATGTATGAGAACTCATAATATGAACAAACACCCATGAAGATCCCTCTGTTTGTTTACGGTGGCCTGGAGGAGTCAATTTCATACAGGAACAGGACCATTGTCAAATATTCTTGAGGATGCTTTGCTTTTTCTAAGCTTTGTCTTTATCTTTGTGGGGGTAAACTTGCAGTGACCCATCGCTTGTGCTGTGTGGTGTGTGTTTGTGTGTGTAGTGTAAGTGTCTAACACAGGTAGCAGTAAACATACTCTGCCAGTTGTGTGTTACACAGCAGTTAATGTTGTGATGAGCAGAGAGCAGATCACAGTAATCCCTCCCAGGCTAATGAGGCTCAGATTACACAGTGTTTGTGAGCTAGGTCATGTCAGTGTGTGTGCGTGTGTGTGTGTGTGTGTGTGTGTGTGTGTGTGTGTGTGGTCATGAGGTGGCCATCCTCTCTGTGTGGTCTGTCACCCTTTAACCTGCAGGTCTGAGTAGCCTCTACAGTCTGAGTCAACACACTGAGAGCCTCGCTGCTGCTGCTGCTGCTCTTCACGCTCTGATCCCACTCAGGGCAGAAAGGGAAGTTTGTGTGAGGGCTGTCGCAGCTTTCGTGTGTCACAGTCCAATCCGCTTCTAGCAGCACCATGATTCACAGACATCCCACCAGAGACTTTGCAGTTACACTGATTCAAATGTGTTTGATGCTCTGTTGCCTAAACACGGTCTCCTATAGTCGCTCTGCTTTTTTAGAATTACCACATATGTCAAAGGGGGAATTTGTAAATAATAGACAGTTTAGCACTTAAGCGAAACTTCTAGTGTCTACCCCTAAAGTAAGACAAGGCAACTCACTCTTTCTGGATGTGTGAGTCAGTGTCACCTCTTGAGGTACAGAGTGGTATTATAAGTTGTGATATTTTGTGGCTAGCTGGTTAGTATGCTAACAGTAATAGGTATCTCAAGCCCGTTTTCCAATGGTTAAAAAAAAACATGAATACCACTTACATCTGTATTTCATCCACAATGGTAATATAGATACAATACGCATTCATGCCAATGACTCTCCAAATGACTCTGCAGTAGACACAGGTTTTACTTGGCTCTGTCTCTGATCATCACTGATAATGACCCCCAGGTGAATGTGATAATTTGGCAAGACAGCGAGGTGAGCGCACGCCTCCATTTTTAGATCATGAAGTTGAACATGACGCACTGGGGAAAATAACAGGCAAACACCTTGACTGGCAATGGGAGGACAGTCATTTCTTTAGCAGGTTATTTATATTTAAAAAAAACTGTGTACACACATTATAAAAAGAGATATCTGGACCACAATACAGTCTTGATTCTTTGAATTTGTGTAGTAATATATAGATGCAGAGGTGCCAGGTGGTGGTCGAGCTGGATGGGGGCCAAACGAAAAAGGCAGAATCACTTCGATTTGAATCATTTCATTCAGCTCATTCACTTTGTGAATGTTCCACTGTGTCCTTCTTGTACTTTTAATAATGACGTGGAACCTATTGTGTATCACAGGGGATCTGACACACTCTCAGTCACAAGCATAATTAAACCATCAAACAAATTATCACTGTATGTATCAATTTCAGTTCTGTGAGTTGCCAAAGAAATGGTTATAAATTATTGTATATAATTTGATCAAATAAACATAGTATGGAATTCCATTATTAGGACAGTTGTGGCTAAAGCAGCCTTAGTTTGGTTTCAGAGGTGCAGGGCCGGTTCCTGCCGAGTGACCCTCCACCTCCTGCCTGGCCCAGCAGGACTGAAGCAGACCTCAGCAAAGATCACAGCAGCTCCATGTTTACCTTCAGCACTGAATGTTTGATTCTCTGTGTCCCCTCAGACTTCCAGCTGAGTGCACAGCGAGAGGTGGCCACGTGGCTCTGAGAGGACCAGTGCCTGAAAACAACCCAGACACACACCCAGGACCCGCAGCAGGCTTCACCAGCTACTGGACGTCAGAGTCTAACGATGGCTCAGGGGTGTCCTGTCTCCTTCGTCCTGGTGGTCCACACACTTTGTTACATTCTTGTCCTGTACAAATGGTGAAGTATCTGTCGAGCGTCAACACGTCCGCAAGACCAATTCATGGGTGATTCCTGACCGTTGGACTAAACATTCCTGAGGTGGTTAGAAAAATAGACTTCACTAAAGTTGACAGGGACAGGAGAGGATGTCTGCCAAGCTGTGGGACATGTCACATTAAAAGCAATGTGTTCAGTCTAAAATAAAGTTTTCAGCTCAGATATCTTCATAAACAAAGTTGGGTTTTCTCACATTGCAACATTATTCTGTCTAACACAAAATAAATAACTTTATTAGAAACAAGTGATAATATTTCACACCGTGCTGAAACTGTATCTTTCATTGTCAATTAAGAAATAATAAGTAATGTAGTTTGAATATTTTATGAGTAACTTACAGACTATTCTTAATAATGATACATGTGCAGCACCAAAGCTCCCTTCATTTCCATCAGACATGTACTGTTGTATAAATTCTTAAAACATTCCCCTCTCCATTTAGATTGATTAAATCTTATTTTTTGATAAAGCTTATAGATCCAGCTGGTTCTGTCTTGGATCAATTCTTATGCTGCCATAGGCTTGTCAGGGGACACATGTCACATACTTACTGACTTGATCCAGGAACACAGCTACAGCCACATTGTGGATCCTGAACATGGATCGTGGTGGCATCCGATCGTGGAGTATGACTAGATTGCTTAGAATAACAATATGCCTACTCACATATACTACCATTATTGGAAATACATATATCGTTCTAATTGCTATTGCTGCTCCCTTCATTTCCATCAGACATGTTCTGAACATTCACATCTCCATTTATATATAGTTTTGTCCATCCTTGGAGAGGGATCCCTCATATGTCGCTCTCTGAGGTTTCTGCCTTATTTCCCCCTGCTTAAATACTCTCGCACTCACGAGTGTTAATGTAAGGTAAGATGCTGCACCTTTTTTATTTATGAAGCAATTGTGATTTGTCAGTCTGGGCTATACAAATACAATTTGATTGATAGTATGTCAATCAATGTATCTCACTTCATTCATCACTACATTAAAGACGGTCCTAGGGTTCCTTCAGGAGATTCTAATAGTTATTAAGAACGGTCTGAGGATTGTTTAGCATGTTTTACTGGTCGATGGGAAGGTTCTAGGTAATTACAAGGTTTAAGGGGTCACTGAACCGGTTCTATGGGTGGTGTTACCAGGTCTTTATTGACATTAAGAAGGCTCTGACGGTCCCTCTGAGGGTTATTGAGGTCCTTTAAAAGGTCATTGTTGTGAGTTAAGTTGTTGGTGAGGTTCTATAAAATGTTCCGTTTGGGGGGTTCTAAATGTTATTGAGAAGGCTCCACATGAAGTAGTATCGCTTAAGTGGTCAATGGCAACATACTGGAGTTCTATTAAGAGGTTGAGGGGAATGATAGGATGATGTGGTGGTCACTGAGGAGGTTCTACAGGTGTTTTGGAGGCACTAGTGATCCTTTCATGGGATTCATGTAGTCCTCCAGGGGCCGTTAGAGGGTTTTAGGATTCTCTAGGGGTGGTCAAACATTTTGAGAAGATTTGTCAGACATCGTTACATCAGCAGAACATCAAATAAGTGACTCTCCTTTAGAAGAACACAGGAGTTCAGATCTTGGAATACTTTATGGCAAGGAGCAGTGAGAATGATCTGGAGGCTCATTACATTACTGACAAACTTTGGTTTATTTTTCTTTCATTTGTTTATTACATTTATTAACCATGATCAGCTTTTCAGTTATTATTATTTAATTCAAATCTATAGATTATATCATAATGGAAATTCTTGTTTGTAATGGAAATTAAAATCATATATGCAGAAAAGCCAACTGTATTTCTAATCACCTGAGCTATTGGTGCATTAAACTCAGATCATGGGAACAGTACTGAAGCATCATGTTCAGTTAGCAGTTGACTGTTGTAAAAACCTTATCATCAGTTATAACAGTGTCTCAGTGTTATATTTCTATAACACACCATTATCCTCCTTTTGATATTTGAATGACAATTCTGTGGTTTAATCGCATCTGCTGGAAAGATGGGTTCATCCTTCACTGAGGCTTGTGTTCTATATGGAAGAAATAATGTTGTTGTCCTTTAGTTTGTTGTCCTGTGGGGAAGACCAGTGTTTCGTCTGCTGAATGTCTGACAGGAGCAAAACTCTGAATTGCAGCAATTAGGGATCATCACACCTCCAAACCTCCCAGGTTGTTTTCCTGTTTCACACTTTGACAAAATGTCAGACGTCACTCAGGCTGTTGACATCCACAGCAATGTGTCCAGAGCGTCAAAAATGCCATGATGATCCTTCATCTAATCCTGCTAAGTAGATCCTGGAATCAACAGATTATTTTAAAAAGTTGAAATGGTCTGCTCCTTCCAGATTTGCTTTGGAGAATGTCAGATTGACCATCAGAACCCACCTCCCCAACCGATGAATCTTCATCTCTGGAGATATCCTCTCTTGTATTTGTCAACTTTGCTGACAATACGTTTGGTGACGCACACACACATACACACACACACACACACATACACAAACACACACACACACACACACACACACACACACACACACACAAAAAGGTTGAAAATAACACCCTGCTGCTTGCAGGATGATAAAGCAGTACTTGCGATGGGCCCCCCGCGTTACATTAAAATGTATGTACAGTGCCAGTCAAAAGTTTGGACACACCTTCTCGTTCAATGATTTTCTTTTATTTCCTTCTACATTGCAGATTAATATTGAAGACATCAAAACTATGAAGGAACACATATGGAATTATGTCATAAACAAAAATGTGTTAAACAAACCAAAGTAGCCACGTTATGCTCTGATGACAGCTTTGCACACTCTTGGCATTCTTTCAATCAGCTTCAATTAAGCTGATATGACTTGTTAAGAGTTTATTTGTGGAATTTCTTGCCTTCTTAAAGTGTTTGAGACCATCAGTTGTGTTGTGCAGAGGCAGGGTTGGTGCACAGTTCTATACAGTGAATAGGCCTATTCGAATACAGTTCTAATCCATATTATGGCAATAACCACTCAACTAAGAAACGGCAGTCTATCATTACTTTAATAAAGGAAGGTCAGCAAATCCGGAAAATTTCCAAGAACTTTGAATGTATCCTCAAGTTCAGTCGCAAAAAACATCAAACGCTATGATGAAACTGGCTCTCATGAGGATCGCCCAATGACAGGAAGACCAAGAGTTACCTCTACTGCTGAAGATAAGTTCATTAGAGTTGCCAGCACCAGAAACCTCCGATTAGAGGCAACATAAATGCTTCGCAGAGTTCAAGTAGCAGACACATCTCAACATCAGCTGTCAAGGGGAGACTGCTTGAATCAGACCTTCATGGTCAAATTGCTACAAAGAAGCCATTACTGAGGAAGAACCACAACAAGAGACTTGCTTGGGCCAATAATCACAAGGAATGGACATTAAACAGTGGAAATCTGTACTTTGGTCTGATGAATCCAAATTTGAGAATTTTGGTTCCAACCGCCATGTAAGACGCACAAAAAGGTAAGCAGATGGTCTCTACATGTGTGGTTCCCACTGTGAAGCATGGAGTAGGAGGTGTGATGGTGTGGGGGGGCTTTGCTGGTGATACTGTAAGTAATTTATTCAAAATTCAAGGCATACTTAACCAGCATGGCTACCACAGCATTCTGCAGCAACATGCCATCCCATCTGGTTTGCGCTTAGTAGGACCAGCATTTGTTTTTCAACAGGACAATGACCCCAATCACACCTCCAGGCTATGTAAGGGCTATTTGACCAAGAAGCAGAGTGATGGAGTGCTGAGTCAGATGACCTGGCCACCACAGCCACCCGACCTAAACCCAAATGAGATTGTCTGGGATGAGTTGGACTGCAGAATGAAGGCAATGCAGCCAACAAGTGCTCAGCACCTCTGTGAACACTTCAAGACTGTTGAAAACCATTCCAGGTGACTACCTCATGAAGCTGATTGTTAGATGGCCAAGAGTGTTGTCAAAGTTGTCATCGATGCAAAAGGTGGCTACTTTGAAGAATCTTAAATATAAAATATATTCTGGTTTGTCGAGCATCTTTTTTGTTTACCACATAATTCCATCTGTGTTCCTTCGTAGTTTGGATGTCTTCAATATTAATCTGTAATGTAGAAAGAAAGAAAAATTAAGAAAAACCACTGAATGAGAAGGTGTGTCTAACTTTTGTGACTTTTGACTGGTACAACGTATTCTTAGAGAACAATGAGGACAAGCTGAAACACTAACAACACAACACAACAATTAACGTTAACATAATAGGTTGTATTGTGGCAGCTTGTATTGTCCTTGATTTTGACAATCTTCATGACGGACTCCCTGACATTGTCAGTGTGGTTACATTGACTTCCTCAAATTTAAACGTGAGTGTCTCCAGCCATCGTGTTCCTCTCATCACTCAGTGATCTGGATGTGCAAGTCAGCAGAGCTGTTTTTAATCTTTTACACGGCCAAAGAATGTCCTCACTCATGGAAACTGAACCCGGGTCTGATTCTGCTTCGGACTTCCTCTCGCTTTCTGCCTATCCTCCCGTCTTCCTCTTCTTCTTCAGGCATCAGAATGGATCGCTGCTGTGACAAAAGCAACAGGAATGCTCAAGCCATCGGCAGTAAAGAGTTGCTGTCTGGCCTCGGCTACATAGCTGTAACTGCAGCACACACGCCATAAACATTGAGTGGCGAGGGCGAGGGTGAGGGAGGCCCCACGGATGAACAGGAATCATGTTTCAGCATGTGCACCATGATGAATTCTACATCCTGAGGTCTGACAGTGAAACACAAACTGCTGTTCACTGCAAATGATGCATCCACAGAAGCACTCAAACTTCAATTAGTTAACCGTAACCATCAAGACTCTAGGATATATTATCACATATTTTATTTCAATAATGATTATCCTGATTGATTGTTGTTGTGTGTAGTGAGATGATGCCTGTGGCACTCTTCCACTTTTAAGTCATAACCTGATGAAGAATCTGTTCAATTAGTGTGAATGACATGAACAAATCATTCCTACTTTGCTGATAAGGAAAAATGTATTATATACTTAATCCATATGCTGTTGTGCCGCAGTAGCTCCATACCTTGAAGTACCAGAAACATTTCTTTAAACAGAGCTTTAGTTGAAAAAGGACTGAAGTGTATTGCTGATTTGCAAAAAGAAAAACATTATTTTAATTTTTACTTATCAGGCTACAAGTATTTAAAGACTGCAGCACGCCCAAAAGGCTGCAGCACGTGTCTTGCCAAGAACCATGACAAGAGATCAAATTTCTCCTGTATTAGCTTCACTACACTAGCTTCCAGTTAAATCTAGAATATAATTTAAAATCATCGTCCTCACCTACAAAGCCCTTAGTAATATGCCACCATCGAACCTTCAAGAGCACATAGTACAATATTACCCCCCTCGAGCACTGTGTAAATATACCTACACCTATTCATATACAATTCCACAGACGCATAGATACAGACAACCACGAACATGACCTTTCACATATAGACACACATATACATATTCACACATATAAATATATGTAAATATACATACATACATACCTATACTTGCACTTCCAGTACATGTTCTATGGAGATCGTAGCCAGTCCATTAAGTCTGTCTTGTTTCCTTTTCAATGTAGAGGTAGTTTTATTTATCTGTTTCCACTTTGAGAAACTGCGTTCTCCAGAAGCACCTGAAACGGGGAGTGTGAGAAGCACTCGTAATGCTATAAAATCATTTGGAAAAACTGATTCCATTCCATTGTCACAGGTGAACTTCAGTGCATCTAGTGGTTTAGTTCCAGCTGCTACTAAAAGCAGTCAACTTGGCCAAAGGTTCTTGCTCCTGCAATAGTGGCTTATGTTTATAGTATTTTACTTGTTTAAATGGTTTGTAAATATATATACAACTGTATAATGTGTCAAGTTGCATTGACACATTCATACAGCCCTAAAATAATAGGTTGTCCCTGCAGAGCTCTCTCAACAGCAGGTGTTGGATTTAGTGACTTCTAGTGGTGAAGTAACATGTTGCAGCTGAATACTCGTCACCACACCCTCCCCTTCCAAACATGATGGAGTACCTAATGGTAGCCCTCAGTTTTCATAAAAACTCAAAAGGTTTTAAGTTTGTTGGATCTTGACTTCTGTAAAAAAAATGTTGATGTAGCTATAGAGAGCTCATCCTATGGTTAAGAACACATCAATTCATACTGGTAAGGTGATTACACACAAGTAAAATCCTCACTAGGGTTATTTTATATTCAATTTATGTCCATAGATCAATTTCATCTAAATCTCACCCACTGAACAGAGCAGGTACACTGCAGATTAACTGTACAGTGAGAGCTGATATGACACAGTTCACAGAGTAAACATAAAGTAATAACAGAGTGTTATGCTTCTTTATTCCGTCTGTTTTTAACCTGTGACGATTGTCCACAGAGGAAACTCATCACTCTTCAGAAGAACAACAGGGTCATAGGGATATTTTCCGCTGGCAGACTCACCACACCCGACACTCTGTTCCTTTGGCATTCTTTTTTAAAGACTGCCATTAGCATCTTGGCACACAGCTTGCTCTGCGTTATGGACTTTGTCCCTATCAGCACCTGCCTTCCTGCCAAAATCTGCCCTCGTCCCGCGGCAGCCAAACAAAAGTCTTTAAGTAGCTGAGGGTCGAGCTGGACAGACACATGAAAGTAGTTGGAGAGCGCTGGTGGCTTTCAGAGAGGCGAAACACGAGCTTATGTTTTTCCAAAACAAAATTATGGAGGAGAAAAAAATGGTCAGAATGGAAGTGAAAGGGATTTGATGCAATGAGGCACTCTGTGTCAGTGTGTCTATGTATGAGTGTGTGTGTGTGTGTGTGTGTGTGTGTGTGTGTGTGTGTGTGTGTGTGTGTGTGTTGATATCAGAGGAAGTCAAACCAGTTGGCTGTCAGCTCCATTTGGCTCCTGTCACACTCTCTCCATTTCTCATAGAGAGCCATAAGGAACCCCTCAGCATGACCAGTTCCCAGAATGCCCTGCTGCTGCTCCCAATGTTGGCCATTCATCTCCTCTCAACCCCACCTCCCTCACCCCTCCCCAGGGCCCTCATTTAAACCCATTTAAACCCTCTGATATGACTGGGATCATGTGTCCTCGGCAGCTCAGCGTGCAGAGCAAGGCATTCTGACTGGTGAGGTCGAGAGTTTGATTCCCACTGGGGCTGCAAATATCTGCACATAAGCTACTGCAAGGTGCTTCTCACAAGAAGCTGAAGATGAAACATCACATCTTGAGTCACGCTGAAAATGTAGCTGTAGTTTCTTGAATTAAGCCATATTGTGTAAAGTCATAAGAAAAGAAAGTTTGTCAGCAAGAGCTGAAAAAAATATTAAATTGTGAGTCGGTTAACTTGTCACAACGATCATATTCATCACCTTCAACTAATGAAGATAATTTGAACCATTAGTTTGAATGGCATAAATATGATCTCGTTTGGTATATTCAGTTCATCCAGCAACTCAACTAAATATAGACTTTCTGAAATTTCAGTTTCAGGGTGTATTCGGGTGTGACAGGACATTTAAAGCACGGCCAGGCCAGTTGGGTTACAAGCCTCCTTCAGAAAGAAACCAAAACTAAACATTTATAAATGTGAATCCTCATGGTCCAAATAGTGGGAAAATGCCTTATGTACACATCCTTTGCTCAGGCAGGATGAATAGATAATGTAGTCAAGGCAAAACTTTCAAAGCCGCTCTTGTGATTTCAGTTCAGTCCTTAATATTAATATATCAAAATCGACCTGACCAAGGGTGAAGTATTTATTTAGAAGAAACACCTTAATTGTTTGCTTTTTGCCGTGTGTGAGGTCATTTTACCAAGTTTCTCGAGTGTTTCAGACTCTGTCACGTACGCTTCAGCAGCGGTAACTCCTTACTGGTGAAGCTCTACTCTGGCAGATGGAGAGAAAGTGCACTGTTAAAAACCTCTGTGTTATCTTAGACCAGAACCTCGCTCTCAAATCTCATGTTAAAGATGAACTCAGTCATGTTATCTTCACTTGAGAAACATTTCTAGAAATAGTGATCTTCAACGTTATTGATGCTTTTATTACCTCTGTGGATTATCATAATGCAGAGTTGACAGTCCCTTAACCAAAACTTGACTGCTTGTCTCTAGGCTGCAGCTGCCATAAGTTATACCAATCATATAA
The DNA here is from genome assembly GCF_949316205.1 of Platichthys flesus. Classification (NCBI taxonomy): domain Eukaryota; kingdom Metazoa; phylum Chordata; class Actinopteri; order Pleuronectiformes; family Pleuronectidae; genus Platichthys; species Platichthys flesus. Next base: position 22,182,090 of record NC_084950.1, on the reverse strand, counting down.
GCCTGTGTGTTTTAGAATTTGAATATTGCTGTTAAATTTCAAGGTGCTCCATTGTTTGGCACCAGACAGGACCATGATTACAGCACGACTGCTTTATATACAATATGTCTACTCAGAGACTCAACCATTACTGACAGCAATCCCTCAATCCAGTTACCTTCCATTACAAACAGTTTTTCTAATCAATTCTGTAAATACTCGTATTTTTCTGATGTTGTCTAACGTGGCATGTGTTGCACATCTGTCCGTCCTGAGAGAGGGATCCCTCATATTTGGCCCTCTGAGGTTTCCATGAACTTTTTCCCCTGTTAAATATAATTTTTCCTTACTCTTGGTGAGGGTTAAGAACAGTGGGAGTCCCATCTTGTTAAAGCCCTATGAGACAAATTGTGATTTGTAAATATGGGCTATACAAATCCAATTTGATTGACTTGGCTGAGCTGTTCCTTTGTCTATGCTGAAGATCGAGGACGACAAGGCCTCGAGTGGCATCATCTTTAGTCAAACCAGGAGCTGTTGTGCTGTTCCTAGAAGCATTGGTTTCCTTCATCTCCTTCACATTTCTCCCAATTACTTGGACCATATCTCCGCTCCTGGCACAAGAGGATGATGGCGTCCTCTGACTGGCTCTTGAGAAGCCTGCCATCAGCGGCCATATCCTTCGAAGGCTGCATTTGAAGACTGATTGTGGCACAATCATTTTTATGAATGAAGACTTTAAATCAGTGGCCTTAGAATAACTCAAGAATGGGTCACATCTAGTAATACAGCCATCCCTGCTAAGACACTAAGATGTTATATCACTTGTTAAAATGTACCACCTTTATCAAATTAACATACATTATAAGTACAAATATGTTTCACCACTGACTGAACAAGGTCGGATTTCAGTTGATTCATACATTCAACTGTTTATATCATTAAAATGTTTGAGTTTCAGCCTCATAAAGCTGCACCTGCTGCAGTCAGTGCCTCTCGCTCTGCCCTCCTTCCAGCTGAATACCTCAGATGTTCTGTAATGGCGATTTCAGGCTCCTAATCAGACACCAGGCACAGAAAACTACGGTGAGAGCTTTTCTTTTCCCCTGGTCAGTGGATTTAGACAAACCGCAGGATATAATCCCATTTTCCACTCACAGACAGAGCTGTGAAACCCAGCAAGTTTCACCCTCTAAGTAGCGGAGGCGCCATCCTGCCCTCTGCCGCCCGGCACTCAGCCAGGACAGGGTGGGGGGTCCCCGGCTCGAAACCACTAGGCTATCCGGGAGTGTGTGGGTTTTTTTCAAGACAGGGAGAGAGGGAGAGAGAGAGAGAGAGGCAGGCAGTGTGGGGTCCAAATGTTGAAAGAGTAGAAGAAGCTGTGAGAAGGGAAATCAGGAATAGCCAACAGTTTCTGGGATTTTTTATTGTTTAGCAGTGCTGTTTAGGATAAGATAAGATACAATAAGATAGGTTAAGTTAATCTGGTTAAGACAATTTGAGTTCATCAGTCTGTGCTGTGATGGTATCCTGCAGGGGGGGACTGCTTAGCTGTCACTCTCCTCTGTCCCACCTGGGTCAGGGGGGTATCAGAGGACTGACCCTTTTTAATGAGTCTGCGTAGTAATCCATCCGTTGCTGAACAGAGGCGGATCCAGGACTTTTCTAAATGAGGGGCCATAAAGGGGCCAGAAATTACACTGAATTTATAGGGGGCAATGCAAGAAAGAAAACAAAAATGTGCGCTAGAACAACATGAGCTACATAATCAGAATCAGAATCAGAAGTATTTCTGAAGTATAAGTAAGCACTCTTCAACAGCCCCAAATGAGCTAGGTTACCACTCTATACATTTTCAAAGTGACTTATGGACTTTGCTGTGCAATATGGATGGACAATACAAAAACGTTTGTACAACTTAGTCATAACATGCTGCCTGGAGATGGATGGATCTCTGCCTCTCTCGCAACAGATACAAAATTCCTTCCGATGACATAAACTTAATGTGGAGACTGAAAAACACCCAGAGCTCTGTGACCCTATGCCTGTGACCCATGCTGCCAGTGAGTCCAGAGTGTGATAGCTACATTTTGTTCTGCTTAATCTAAGACGGTATGCTTTGATGGAAAATACTAAACTAAACTTTCCCCTGAATTGGTATTATTATTATATATACTGTTGCTGCCATTACTACTGCTATTATATTGGTCTATATCATAAATAAATATATATTATGTTATATTATATTATATACTATATATACTGTACTATTTTTATATTCTGTTTAATAATAATAACCTACCTCAATATATATATATATTTTATTCTATTTTATTCTATTTTATTCTATTTTATCGTATTCAAATATACCGGCTGCTATGATGACTTAATTTCCCTTTGGGGATGAATAAAGTAATATATCTATCTATCTATCTATCTATCTATCTATCTATCTATCTATCTATCTATCTATCTATCTATCTATCTATCTATCTATCTATCTATCTATCTTTCTTCTCGAAACCAATGCATCCATTTTGGCCATGACTTTAGAGCTAGGTCTCAAAACACCATCCTGGCCAAAAAACATACAAGAGACAATAACTAGATCATAGTGAAAGAAGAAAATCATCTGCTCTCCGTTAACAGGTGGCGTTTAGACTGCAGCAGCCTGAGCTGAGGTCTGATGTCTTTCACAGCCTCATTTTATATAAACACCACAAGTGGATATCAGGTTTAATATCAAACCTGCTGAAGCTCACGATCACTGCACCTCGCAGCAGCGGGCCCGGCGAGGCAGCAGGGGGGGGTAACCTGAGTGGACATGGAATATCAGGCTGTGTGTTCAAAGTATTTAGACTGAGAACATGAATTTCTTACTCAATAATACTGATTTCTTCTTCCTCAAACACTTTTCTCTGTCCGCCTGTGAAAAAGTTCCCTTTTCAGATAAGAAACTATTCCTAACATTCTTGGAAGAAAGTCTTTTGGTTAAGATGTGAGTAGCAAATCAAATGCTGAAAGGGTTTTGGTGGTGACATTAAAGTCATGAGAACTTGGCACAGTATATTTTAGCCTAAATTTTGCTTTGTATCGTTCATCTGGCGATTGAATTTCATCTTTAGAAAACTTAAAAGTGGTTTTCTTTTTGTGTGATTTATCTCGCTGAACAAAAAGTGATGTTTCATCTAATAAATTAAATTAGGTAGCAGCTCTTTGTGCAGCAGCTTGGCCGGAATGAATAATCTTTGATGAGCTCTGTAAAACCATTGAGGTAAAATCAGGGACAGGCAGACCAGGGACCAGATCTTCACGACAGAACACTGTGATATGAATGCTATGAATATGAATTTGGATTAGACCTTCGGGAACTGAGAACAATAATTCAGCATTTTTGTTTTCTGTTAAACCTCTTAAAATACTTGTGATTCCAAAAGATTATCCTATCACAAGATTTTATTTTATAAGTAAAGAGCGGGGACATTTCACTGCTTGCTCTGGGAAGTATTTCACTAAATTTAATGTCAGTCGATATCAAGTATGAATATTGGCTACAGCTTCAGTCATGTTCACTTAGTGTGTTCAGTTCAGTGTTTCCAGGTCTCACAGCAACCAAAACGTTCCCTTGTACTTGGACAGTGTTTTGGGTTCCCATGGCGTCCGTGGAGAGATTGGTCTACCATATTGAGTCTGATGTGGAAAACAAGACTTCCAGGTCGCAGTGTCCCCTCCTGTAACATGGCAGGATCGTTTGTCCCCCGTGGGAGTTTCCCCCATGCGCACTTCCCTCAGGTCCTCAGACTGGCTGCTGTCCCCTCTAGGCCCTAAACCCGGCAGTGTCCCGGGCTCAGGGTGGAAGTAGTGTCAGAGGTGGAAGTGGATGTAGTTTCCAGATGCTCCACCAGTGTTTGGAGTGCTGACTTTGCAGCCCCAGGCTGTTTGTGTACACTACGGTCCACGATTTACGGTTCATTGTCTCTTATAGTCCTCATTCACAGTCTCCTCTTCACACTTTTTAAATGTTCTAATGCTGCTTGGATTTGGTTTTGCTGCATGTCACTACCAACTCATCCCCAAGTCTGGTATTGACACACCAGAGCCACTCCCTGTGATTTTGTTAATCATCATAATCTCTTGATATTTTCTGATTGACGATCGATCTAACAGTCATTGGGTAATTCTACAAGTTTGATGTTAAGAGGAAAAACATGAAACATGAACCCGATTGGGGAACCTCTCACCACCATTGTGAACTAATGAGCTCATAAATATAATATAATATGAGTATTTTTCTATAAACATTGATATGTTTTCAAAAGTGAGTGACATAAACATCCTGTATAGGTTAGAGTATCAACATCCATTCCAACTCATAGAAAACATTGGGGATGAGATTCCTGTAAAGTTGCACTATACTGTATGAGTTTATATCGATGTGACATATACAGCATATCCAGTATGTGTGTTATGTAATTTGTCAGAATTATTCTGTTTATTATTATTGTTTATTCAAACTGATTAAACATGGTTTGTTGAGATGTACACACACAAACACACATATTTGATATATAACATGTATAATACATGAATTGTATATATATTTTAATAAATATATTATATTTCTACTTCTATCAAATGATAGCAAACCAATATGATCTACCAACGGAAGTGAACCAGTGTGTTTGTGTAGCTCTGTGACCTTTGACCTCCTGACAGGGGGTCAGTGTCTCAGTACGACAGGTGTCTGTCCATCTGTGAAACACATAACAGCTCTGTTCCACTCTGAGATATATAAACATGGCAGACAGTCATATACTGTAGATAGACACAATTAATATTTTCTATTCAACTCCTTACAAAATAAAAACTATGTAACATGATGAGTTGTAGAAACCACACCGTGATGCAACAGTGCCTAAAAGTGCAGTTGCCTTTTCTCTCAGTGACCAGTGACAGGACTCAAATTAACTCGAGCTGTTACTTTATGAAGCATAATAATACTTTGACTTTCTAACTTCTTATTAAAACACACTCACAGGGTGCAGCGCAGCGTCAGACCATTCAAATCAAACATGTTGCACAAGTCTTCCAAACTTTAACTCAACATTTTATGCACACAAAATTAAAACAAATTGTTTTCAGGAAAAATCAAGAGAGCCCCAGACGGAGCAGCTGCCCTTCTGCAGTGTCTATGGTTAGGACATTTTTGTATGGCAAACATGATGAAAGGAGTGTGTAAGTATTTGACAAATGCATCCATTAGCTCATCCTTTGAAGGTGGAGGGGGGCTGGAGCCAATCTCAGGTTCCAGGACCCGCACATTGATGAGAGGAAGCAGAGGAGGGACAAAGCCATTGTTTGTCAAGTAACTAGTAAGTCTCAAGTACTAATGATATAGTCCTGAATCAAATGTAAAGACAGAGAAGTCCCAAGTAAGTCCCAAGTCAAGGATTACCAAGTCCAAAGTCAAGTCCAAGTGCTTAACCTTATTGTTCAAGTCATTTGAAAAGACAGTTACTGTACTGAATTGACACAAATAGTGCGTTACATTTAAAATATTTATCATTTCAAGTAAACTTTACAAATAAAACATTAATTTAACAGCCTATTTTCAATTACACATACTTTCAAATGACACACACATTCTGTCACAGACAAGACAAATGAGAGTGGATACTTCTGACTGGTAGTGAATACTTAAGCCTAAAACATGCTTCTGCGTTTTCACGGGCCCGTAAGCGCAAGAGCCCTTCCGGGTCCCTTACGTGCCTATGTATCCCTCCTTACGTGCTGACGGGTGTCAACCCCCTTTTCTAAAATTTACGGCAAAGCTCCGCAAGCTCACTCAGCCCGCAAGGCTGTGATTGGTCTGCTCTACATCCCTTCTGGAGCTGCATTTCCGGTTTCATGCCCCATAATACCGGCAGAAATCACGGAAGATTTAGAAGAACGAATATGGACCAAATAGAACAGCACTTGGCAGAAGATATCCGATAGTATGATCACTTGTATAACCTGTCACTGACTGGCGGATTTGTCCGCCAGAAAAAGGCTACGAGGAGCCGCAGTGGCTATGTAAATAAACAATCAACGAAGAAGAAAGAAGGCGTCTCTAAGGTCGTCTTCGACAAAAAGCATTACTCCGCCTAGTGTTCTGGCGCGGAATTGCTTTGTAAGACACGCAACGGTTGGGGAAGCATGAATGAAAACGAGTCTTGCGCCACAGCGGCGTGAAAAGACGCAGACGCAGTCGCAGAAGCATGTTTCAGGCTTTACTTGTACTGTATCTTACAGCCATGCTAATAGAGCAAGTTGATATTAATGGGTGGGTGGGTGAGTGAATGAATGAATGAGTGAGGTGTGTTTGGGGGAGTGAGTCAGTTTATTTTACATAATGTAATAATGTTCTTATTCATCACACTGAGAATGAACATTTCATTGAAAACAAATCAATGTTTGACATATGAATTCAGAAAACTCGCTGTTTATTTGAAAGCACTGTTTTACATGGAAGCTGGTGATGCCTGGTAAGGCACAGCAAAGCAGAAGCCAACTGAAATGAGAAGAAATCTTTTAAATTCGTCCTAAATATATAAAATCAACCGAATAAAACCTTCGTGAGCAGACCTGAAGATGTTCGTGCACAGACTCTTCCAATCCAATCCAATTGAGTTTGAGAGGATCTGCCTGAATTGGATAAACTGCTAAGGAGCACGAAGCTTGTGGGAACCTACTCAAGAAAACTGGAAACTGTAACTTCTGCCAAAGGCACTTAAATCTTATTGAAATATTTGAATGAAAATGAAACCAAATTCTAAAGAAATTATTTCACTTAGGTATATGGCTAAATGAGTAACATGTGACACTTCTCTAATGATCCTTCAGTCAAATAATTTGTCTGTGTAAGTGACATTTCCCAACTCTAGTCATTCATCTTCATCACTTGGAGACATTGTTTCCTCACAGACATGGAACAGTATCAATCATATAGTGAAGATGTTTTGTCTACTCTCTCAGGCTTATGCTTGGGGGATAGACCTTAAGTTACAGGTCGATTCCTATGGTCCCCGGCCCTCCTGGAGAGGTTTGCTTTCCTGATCTCACAACTGTTCCTGCCTAAACTAACAATTTAGTAGCACTTGAATGGCACTTACTCGAAAGGGCACATGATCTCCCTTCACTTTTTCGCGTTGCCCTGTGAGCCCTTCTGTGAAATGAGCGGAAAGTGGACAATGAGTGCAGAGTGTTAAACACAGAGTGGACAACAAAATACTTTTTTCACTGAAGTCCAATCAAAGGCTGAAACTATCGCAGTTTTCAAAGAGTACAACATCAGCCCTCACTTTGCTACTGAGCATGCTAACTACGCTAGCAAGCAGTCAACGCAAGAAAGGGCGGCTACGGCTCAGAGGTTGGCGGCTAATTTACAGACTCAGCAACATTTTTTTCACTGACAAACTGCGATTTAAGAGTCAACTACCAAGGCGGGTTTTGTTAAATTGCCTTGCAAATAAATGCTTTGCTATTTTGTTAAAGGCCAAATCATTTCATGTAAGGATTTTTCCATTTCATCTATATTAGTTCACAAAAATACTCCATTCATCTGGTCCTGGCCCGGCTCCTCTGTTAAATTTTAGAACCCATTGTGGCCCGCGAGTCAAAAAGTTTGCCCGACCCTGATCTAGATGAATAGATTTACCATCCTCAATCAGCATGCTAAAGATATTTTCCCCACTAATATCATAGAAACTTACCTGACTAGTCCTGCACACTACAGCAGGCCTAAATAGCCCTGCTGTAGTGTGCCGGATGCTGGGAATTATCTATGCATGTGATGGAAGAATGCACAGTGTAGGGTTGAAATTCAATAGGCAGTGTGTGCTGCATTCCATACATCTTTAAAATAGAGTTTTGAATGATGTTTTTATTGCTCAGCGCTTAAGTTATGTATTTTTGTTTTTCGAAATTCCCAAAATTCCCGCGCTCAATATTCCCATTGAAAGTTTCCGAAAATGTTCCGCCCCTTTACAACCCTAATTACCAACCATCACTATCATTACAAGAGGCCAACACAAAGCAGGTCAGAGGTCAAGCCTTTTAAACAAATATCACACATATTCCTGCTTCTCCATGCAGTTACATTACACGTCATTTGGCTGACACTTTTGTCCATAGCGACTTACAATAAGTACACTTAACATTCATGAGAGGCCATTTTAGGGGTTCAGTATCTTGCTAAGGACACTTTGGCATGTAGATGGGAGAGACGGGTTTGAACCGGCAACCTTCTTGTTGAAGAACCACCACTCTTACCACTAGGCCACACCGCCCCAGTTCACGATTGCTATGAAGAAACCGCAAATTAACTGAAGTGTGAATGCCTGCAGAAACCAGCTTCGTGCCTCAGAACGTCTCTCTTCACCCAGGACGCTATTTTAAGGAGGAATCTGGTTCAGGGGCTTAGATGGGCCTCCATAGCTCACATTCCCAACCAGAGGCCCCCAGGCTTTATTTCGGGAACATACGGTTATCCCGAATCACTGCTCACACTCCTGTTTCAATGAAGCTTTCCGTTGTTAAGTCATTAGTGTCTTTGGTGAATATCAACAAATGTTTGTATGTTTCAAATAATAAATAAGCGTCTTAAATGATCATTCTGGATATGAGTTGGGTTTTATCTCTGTAGTTGTCCACCATTTTTGTCAGTTATAAGTATATCGGCTGTCAGAATACTGTTCACCCACAGAAATGCAGTTTTTAATTATAGTCAGTACATTGACCTGCCATTCTCTGCTGGTAAGTAATGGTCAGGAAACGTCCATCACACGCAACGATAATGGAATCGTCTGGAATTCGGCACAATTCAAACCTGTAGCTCCACCTGCCTGTTGGCCTGATCACAGGTCCAGTAAAACAGAATAACACCGTTGTGAAATAGCAGCAAGGTTCAAAGTGGGACCTCAGCAATGTGTGTTGGGTTACTGTCAGTATGTGTAAGTGTTTAACAGTAATTAGGGCTGTCTGTCAATGTACTGTATGTACAGTATGTATTTGAGTATCTACAAAGTGACTTTGAGAGTATTTGTGTGTGTGTGTGTGTGTGTGTGTGTGTGTGGTGTGTGTGTGTGTGTGTGTGTGTGTGTGTGTGCGTGTGTGTGTGTGTGTGTGTGTGTGTGTGTAGTCAAGAGAGAAATGTCACTTCCCGTCCTCACCTCAACTAAACATCTTCCTCTGTTGCGACTGACTGCCGCACATTCACCAATAAAAATAGTTTACTACTGAGACAACAGACGGAGGTCTCTCTTCATCTGGCTTAGGAATATCATCAGTTACCTTGGTCTCCATCCACCATTCGACCTCAAAGATGCTCTCAAATAAAAATCTATTTTTTAACCCTGTTGACATATCGCATGGTGTTTTACATACAATGGCAGGCATGTCATGAGTGAAACAATCAGTCAACTCTTTCCATCACGTTTCTCCATGTCCAACCCTTGATACCCTTGCCTGTAGCACTGTGAGAGGTATACAGGAAGAAGCTAGAGCATCTATATTCTAAAAATTAAAGCAGGTGAAGTAGCTAAGTCAGAGCAGTTACTGGCTGTTGCAAATAGCTATACCGGTTTTGTGTATTTGCGTTATTTGTATAATTTGCATGGGAGCGCAAATAAACAATGAATATTCATGAGCTTTAAAATGTTTAATTTAGAAGACCAACATAAACATGAAAACCTAAACATCACCACACAAAATCCCCCATGATGGTCGACCTGTCAGCAGGCGGCTGGCCTTGGCTCTGAGTGCTTCGGGCTGGAAGAGAAGGAATATCCACCCCCACCCCGATGAAAAGCTCATTTAAAGCTCCGGGCTGCCGCACGTATGGTTGCTCCATTTTTACGAATCTCTCTTTTAACACCTGGCAGAGGAGAGTGAGGAGAACAAGCACAGCCCTGCAAGCTCTGGGTCGGTTTCTGGATGGCTCCCAGGGGCCAGCTTCCTACTGATAAGGTCCAAACTCTACGGTTGTGGAGCTGCTGGTCCGGCAGGGTAGGGCACCCAGGGGACTCCACAGTGTGAGCCCCAGGAATCAGGCCGCTGAAGAGCTGAAACCCAAGCATCATTGAACATTTCATCGGCCACAAGGCGAGTCACCGCTGTTTTGGAAATGTGATAGTTAAGTGTCAAACAGTGGACTACAGACATGTGGGGGGACGTCAAGTTCAACGCCAAACCAGACCAGACAAAAATATCTAAAATGTATGTTTCCAGCTTCTGTTAGCAACACAGCTAATAATGCAGCTTCAATTTAGGATTAATTTAAGGTCAAGAACTTTGAGGACAACTTGAATACAGTAGGAACGGACAAGGTCAAGGCTTTTGGCTGAAAAATACTGACATTGAAATAACAAAAGAAACAAATGGTTAAACAAACATTTTGATGTACAGAACCTTACTTTGAAAGGCGTCCTTGTATCTCAAACTTCCCAATTTGTGTATTCATTGCAAATCACTGAATATTCAGAATCTTCATGTTTGCTGGATAGGATTTGATGAGTTAAGTTTGAAAGATGAAATAAAGCTTTCTGATTCAAAGATGATGACATGTCATCACTGAGAATTATATTATGCACATATTTAACTTGTTAAGAAAGTGTTAATAGTAAATTGTTAACAAATCAATTAGATCAGTCAACTTTCACTTCATCTTTTGAGTGTTTGCATCTGTTAAGTTTATGGTTTCATAAATAAAGTTAAATCACAATATTTTGCTATTGTCATGCTGTGATACAGTAATTTCCCAAAGTGGGATCAGTTTATGTCATCTATCTTATCTTATCTAAAAAATAGAAATCTTGGAGTGAACGAGTTCTGGACCCTTTCTGAAAGGTTTGAACGATTTCACCAACAGACTGATTCACTGACAGACTTGGAAACACTGAATCCCTTGTCGGTGACTGTGACCTTCTGATTGGACGTGAACCGGACGGCTGAAAGGGTGCTGACCTCTCTGACCATTTCCTCTGTTTGGCTCAAGGGAGTGGGTACTTCAAAGCCAGCTGGAAATTCAGAAACACAAACAAAACAAGCTCCAGACTCACTGACAAGAGGAAAACCCTAATTACTGCAGGACAGGTTGTGTTAACACCAGTCTGAATTTAATTCAGATTTTCGAAAATATTTGTAGATAAGTTCTCTGCATTTATTTGGCGAGTCCAGTGAAAACAGACTGTAAATAAGACAGAGGGTGGTCTTAATTGTTTGTAGTTTTATTTTCTCAATACCATCATCCGAAATGATAATATGCAGATGTCAAACCACATGTCCCAACAAAAAAGTTTGGTCTGTAACCACAATGGCTGATATTTTTGAATTAACCAAGTAAGAATTGGTTCAAACTGACATGTAATTGGTTAATGTTAATAAGACTAATCAAACTGCTTTGTCTGGTTTTTAAATAAGCTGTCGACTTTGCAACTCCTGTTTCATTCACTTGTGGTGTCTCCTTTACTTCATCTGTGCTGTAAGGTAACCTACAAAGTCAGCATCTGTCTCTCCTTAATCAATCCTCAGATGGTTAGACTGCATGATGACAATATGCTGCCAGAGGTCAGATACATGCAGCAAGTTTCCAACAGAACATTTAAGCACCTCTATGTATGAGGCTGCATTAGAAATGTTCTCATATAAATGACACACCACAGACCTGTTGCGCGGATGAATAAATAGAGACAACTTTATCATTTTCAGGCCTTTGAAGGAATAGTTCACTCAAAAATAAAAATGCACACATTATCTACTGAACACTGTGCTGATGGAGGGGTGGGGGAAGTGTTTGAGTCCACAAAACACTTTCAAAGTTTCACAAGTAAACTTTGTAGCAACCAAATCTGATTGTTGAAGTCAACGGTGACCACTTCTTCCACCGTCTAAAAACAACAGAAAACAGATCAAATCCTGTGGTGTCATCCATGTTTCTGTAATCCCTGACATTCAAATACGACTCAAAACGGCGTCATTCACACCGTGTCTTTGTCCTCTGATATCTTCCTCTGGGGACACGCTGACACATGGATCACAGAGGACATTCAGGCTAAAAACACGGTGTAGATTTGTCTGCAACGCTGTTTTCCACTGAACCTCAAACACATCGCCTATCCCCTCATCAGCATAAAGGGGAGTGGATATTGAGTGACTTTTCATGTTTGGGTGAACTATCAGTTTCAAATGATGTGGTTTTTCTTGAACACTTTAAATGGAAGTAACTGATTTTTAGTTTTATTTTAATGGTTATTATCTCAGCAGAAAAAATATGTCCACCAACCCCCAATAGTTTATTAAACCATATCTTTATATATGGTGTATATTTATGTGATCTAATTAAGTGGTCACAACCCATTCTGAATAAAAAAAAAATCTATTCCCAACTTTGAAGTCACGCTTGAATTTATTGTGAGCTAAACATAGCATGAGTTTAAGCGGTGATGACTGTGACAGAAAGTCTCAAAACTCCACAAACTAATATAAACTATTCAATTTTGTACATATTCAACAAAATATAATTTCACACATATTTTAAGACATCCGTTTACACAAGAAGCTTTTTGACATTAAAGTGATCAGATCTATGAAACTGAAGTTAAAAATCTGTATGTTAGATTAACGCAGTATTAACATAGTAACGTAGTATTTATTCAGGTTGTGAAATTGTTTCACATGTGTTTAAATTGGTTGGCAAAAATGTTTAAACACATTTTTGAATCTAACCAACTAAAGCTTTTTTTACTTTTAGAATCTCTACAGTTTGCAGCATGCTGTTGTATTATGAATACAACTTTCACTTTTATTTTCGTTGTATATCTGGACATAATCAGGTTGGGGCTTATAAAATCCAAAATATTCAAGTGATTTCCAGTGGCCCTGGACTTTAATCTTAACCAAAGTTATTTTCCTCAACAGTAAGAACAGACATGGATCAATGTGAGACTCTACTGGCCTGTGTTGGTGTTTGAGTGTGTGTGTGTGTGTGTGTGTGTGGGGGGGGGTGGTTGCAGGTCCAGCAGGTCACAGACTGCCCTGCAGTGAAAGCCTCCACTCAGACAGGACACTAGATAGTACGATTAACAAAGAGGAGACATAAACACTCAGCCATCATCTGTCTGCTCCCTCTGCGTCTCCTACTCCTCCTCGTGAGTGTCTCAGTCAGTCTAACAGAAAGGAGAAGGTTTTCCAGCTTGGGTCAGTTTGATACCTGAGCAGCAGAACTCGGACTCTGCCTCTGTTTACCCTGAGGTGAGGCCAGCAGCCGGACGGAAAGTGATACCCTGACTGCTGTTTACTCAACTGCTGTGTCCTAACCTTGGTACCTACGGTGGCTCCTGACTTGATCCATCTTAATACTGACAAATGACTTTCTGACCAGGAAGTCCCAGAAACAGAAGGGGGTCGTGGGTAATCAATCCGTGAGGAGGAGACTTAAGACTTTAGGGAGCTTCATTGCGAAGGTGAAGTTCAGCAGCCCAGCACTGATAATGAAGACTCATTTCATCAAGATGAAAAAACAAATCGAACTTTGTCTGCTGCTCAGTGCACGTAATTCAATATTCTGGGGAGATGCTGCATTTGTACTAACATGGTAATTTCCCTTGTTTTTAATAAATTAAATAAATAGATCAACACAAAAGTTCTCCCACCAGTGCATCTTACATCTTATTATAATGCAGGCAATCTCTGTCTGTATGCCTAGTTTGCCCAACTCATAAAACCATCCATCCATCTTTAAACTTGGACGATGTGTAGAATATTCAGTGAAATCTGAACAAGTGGTATGTTCAATATTCATCAGATGGCGCTCTGTTGCACCAAGGGAACATCAATGAAAGTGACACATTCATGACAGAGGTTTGTTCACTACAACTGATTTTCCAACTCAGGTTCCTGCTTAGTCGGTTGAATTTCACTAAACTTGGAATAAACACGAAACAGCTTCTGCTATTGAACGCGACGTGACTTCTCTGAATCCACAATTACTTTCATAAATGTTGCTGTCCAAGGAAGCTGCAACCAGCATCACCATAGGCCAAGCGAATGGCCCATTCCAAACAGGCATGTTTAGAACTGGTACGGCTGTGTATCCAAATCCTGCCATAAAGTGCATTCAGAAAGCATTCAGTCGAGCCAATGTCCTCTCATTGTGTAACATTGCAGACTTATGCCAAAATATTTTCAATAATTCTTCAATCTACACAGATTTATTATTTCGATAAATTCTGACACAATTGGAGTAAATGGATGACAGATTCTTTGATTGTAAAGAAACAACAGAAGAAATGCCTCCATACTGCTCCTGTGGTGTCCATAAGGGTCAGTGTTAGGTTGTGACAGTGTACATGAGACAGTTTCAGGACAAATCTGGACACTAATGGACACTTGGATGACACCACACTAGCAGTTAGGACTTAAGATTGTATTTGTTACATTTCAGGGGTAAACAGAGTGTAGCCCAATCCAATACAATTTAAGTAACTGGGTACAAAATTTCTCCTGCAGCACATTGAATATTGGAAATCATGTGGCTTTTATGCACCATCATTTACTTGCCAAATCTGAATCTATTGTAGATGGTAAAAAAATGTATTTAACATAACACCGATTTGTCTACCTCTAACAAGTTGTTAAAGATACATATATATTTGATTCCATGGAGGTCACTTTTTAGGTGGAAATTGATAATTGGGACTTAAAATGAGTTCTTGACCCATCCAATGATAACGTGTTGTATGGGTAAATACCTTTTTTTCAAAGTGAACTCTGAGTTTGAATGGTTTGGTCCAGTAAACATTATTTTTGGCTGCTGACATCTGCTGGGTGAAGGTATCTGATTCTCTATACATGGTCAGTCACCTGTAGTGTGGGGTTCTGTCCTACCTGCAGATGTGATGTTAGAATCCCTCATGTGTTCAGCAGCAGCGGCAGCAGACGTGTTAGACTGCGCTCAAATCTCCACTGGGCGAGTTTCAGGGTCAAACCCGTGTCCTGCGACACCTCGAGCTCATTGATCATCAGCTGCTCCAGATGATATCTGGATGATGGCCTTGACCCCGGCCTGACCTCCCCCTCTGACTAGTTAGTGTTTTGTTTCTCTGTCTGGCTACTTGTAAGAGAGCAGAGGAGACAGGGACAGCAGATGGAGTTACACACATGTTTAAAAACTTTTAATTGACTCTTCAAAACCTTTTAAATATTTTCAGTGGAATACACCTGGGTTCATGTATTACAGTTATCTTCAAGAATTGTACGTGTGTGTTTGGGTGTGTTTAGAACCTGACAAAAAAAAGAAATGAGGAAAACACACACACAAACACACACACAAACACCACATTCGATGGGCTTTGGGCCTAGTAATGTCACCATCCCATCACCTCCTTCATGGAAGCCCACCCTTCTTGCCTCTCACTGCAGGCAAGCACCTAGAGACAACTGCCTCGATTGACCTTGACTAACTGTTTTAAGGACTTTGATTGATAACCTTTACCTTTTGTTTACTGCAGGCACTTATTCCTTGCACTGCATGCAGTCTGGAGTGATTACCATGTGCTCTTTTGACACTGTCACTGGTGTGTGCATGTGTATGTGCGTGTGTGTGTGTGTGTGTGGAGGTGTGTGTGGAGGTGCCCATGTGGCCTGGTACTGTTATAGCAAACCCTCTACCTGATTGGCTTGAACATACAGTTTCTATTCCATGAGACAGATATTTACTATTGTGTCATGGTGTCCCTGGTCTGGCCTTAACATCACTTTTTTTTCTTTTTTAACCCTGTTTGTGTTTTAATGGCCCTCAGCCAATTTGTAGTTATTTTATCATTATGGTTTAATTAAGTACCCATCTAAAGTCAGAATCAATGACTCAGTATTTAAGGGGAATTAATTTGTATAAATACATTTTCCTGAGGATCCAACCCCCAGGTGTCGTTGTCTCAATTTGCCTCAGTTACACACGCACACACACACACACACACACACACACACACACACACACACACACACACACACACACAAACACGCACCTGTCTCTGTGCGTTGAAGAACACGAGTCGTAGCCCTCTGCCTACTTCAAACCACACCAGCAGTTTTTCCAGCGGAAGGTCACAGGTTCAGCGGACATTGTGTTCGGAGGTGCAGGGTCACATCCTGAGGAGCAAAAGTCACGCTCTGTCACTGCATCATCTGGTCCATCACTTTACAGTTTGTCCTTCATTCACTCAAAATAGCTGTGACTTCTTTTTTTCATTTTATCTCTGAACTCCGACTGTCCGCTGAAGTTGATGGAGGATCATTATCTCAGACACTTAGGCAGCAGCTGTCTCCTCTGAGCTCACATCTACAGACTGAACTCCTCTGTCTTACAGTCACTGAACTGGAGATTCAACTGATGGTTTATTCCGATTAATCTGCTGATTATTTTCTAGATCAAACCTCATATGAGTTAAGATTATGTTCGTAATATTGCTTGAAGTCTGACTTTAAAAGGTGCCGGTGCCTCAACTGTGCCAGAACTCACACTTATTTCCAAATTTTTTAGTGCTAAGGCAAATTAGAAGCTGAAATTTACCTCATAAACTGTTAACATAAAGATTTGTTTAAGTATTCTTAACTTAAGCTGCTTTCAGACATGCGCTGAACTTTAGAAAACCTCCTGATGTTCTCTGGAGCTTTCCTAGCCAGCCCTAAAACTCAGGATAAAGTCCCAAGAGCCGATGTGAGAAAAGGATTCACAGCGAGCAAGTGGGGAGTTGATGATGCTTCCAACACGCAGCAGATACAAAAAAGGAAAAAGAAAACAAATATCTTTGATTGAAAAAATAGTGCAATACACGTAGAAGACACCGACCAAGATGTAAAGAGGTCGTGGTGATAAGACCCGACGTCTGCATCAACCCACAATTAATGTTTTTCAAAACTTTCATGCCAAATTCTCTGTAGTCCCAGCCAGGTGCCGCCACACCTCTCTACTTATTTACAACGACAGTTTACACCTTTATTTGAAAGAACAGTGAAGACTAGACAGTGACTGGGTGAGAGATTGTTGGTGGTTGTGAGATGCTAAATGGGCTGGGTGGCCAGGAGTCCAACCAGAGATATGCTGCTGGAGGCGTATACGGCCTAGTATGCACCCTAACCATTCAGCTGTTGGGTCATTCTCGAGGGGGCCAGCAGTTTCTACTTGGCTATTGATACGATTTTTTTTTAATCTTTATAAACATTGATACATCTCTCCATTTGATATGCCATGATACACACTGTCTTTTCTTAATGATTACTGTAAATGTTATTTCATTGACATGCTCTACTACACGTGGCATCTATTATACTTCAACATCCTCAACACTCAACTGGAGAAAGGGAAAACTTTAACAAAAAAACTTTAACAGGGGAAAAATTATATGTGAGGGATCTTTGTGCAATAAGTGCCACGTGTGGCTCTAGTTGTAATCATCATCTACCATCAGCCGCCACCAAGATCACAATCCACCACCATGATCCACAATCCTTCACTATGATCAGGCTCCACCATCACCATCTGTCTCTCCTGGGAAAGGGGTCCCTCCCATCCCCATCCCATCCCTCTTTCCCTGAATATGATGATTTGAATGATTCATCGATCTACAATTGATCTGCCATTTAA
Organism: Platichthys flesus; assembly: GCF_949316205.1. NCBI lineage: Eukaryota > Metazoa > Chordata > Actinopteri > Pleuronectiformes > Pleuronectidae > Platichthys > Platichthys flesus. The sequence continues at coordinate 22,164,428 of NC_084950.1, read as the reverse complement.
GTCAATTATCAAGAAAACATTCCAAACAGTTGCATCTTGTCATTATTGAGGATTGGGAACTTTGCTTCGTCTTATGTGAAAGTATATTAACATTTCTGGATTCACGACTGATCATCAGAAGAACCAGACATTTAATCAAGAATCAATGCTGAGCCAACTGCAGATTCACTGTGAATGTTATTTATGCGTGCATTAGGCCTCAGAGACACAGATATGTTTGTGTGTTCAGATTTGGACAAACAGTTCAGCCGGGTCAGGTCCATGAGCTGAATGTAAGCTAACACTGTTTTAGAGAAACCTGCGTCTGGTCCCGTTAGGCTCTTTACACGTCCAGCTGCTAACTGCAGGATCAGACCCAGAATTATGTTTCCTCGTTGCTCAATCTATATAGAGTCTTTTCTCCTGCCACAGTGGGACTGAAGGAATGGTGTTTACTGCACAGAGCCAACTGGACTCTCTCTCTTTCACACACACAAACACACACACACACACACACACACACAATTCAAACATAAGCTGTACGCACTTCCGAATCTTAATTTTGCAGGTTTGGTTATATTCTGTCTTTCTATTTACGACAAAATCTCACTGTATTAGACCCTCGCCACTCGATATGACCAGTCACATATACACACGCACCCACACAAACACACAAACGGGGCAATCCAACTCCCCTCCCACTCCCGCATTGGCCAATCGTGTCGTCACGGAGACAACAGCTGTCTCCAGGATGAAGAAGCTACTTTGAGGGTGCCAGCCAGTCTGCAGGCCTGCAACTGGAGAGTCCCATGGGTCCCTCATGGCCTTCAAAACACACACACGCACACACACACACAATCACACACTGACACACACACACACACACACACTGGCAGTACAACATGATTAGCGCCCTCTAAAGACGACAGGTTGTGTTTCCCCCTGCACAGAACCCTGTGGCTGTCCTTCATGTGTGTCTTCACTGGTGCAGGGTGAAGGCACAAGATCATATTCATACATGTCTGAGGATAAACTCAGTGTGCGATATTTCAGAATCTGCTGTTACAGAGCTACATTTTGAACATATTTTCTAATGACAAACTACCAGATGGCAGAGAATAACTGTGTATGAGGCACAATTTAAAGGTCTTGAGTGTAAGGTTTAGGTGAAAGGGATCTATTGGTAGAAATTGCATTCAAAATATTTCCAGTTATGTTTTCACTTGTGTGTTTCATCTAAAGTCTACGAATTGTTGTTTTCTCTATACCTAGAATAAGCCTTTATATTTAAAACTTTAATTTACATCAGGAGTGGGTCCTCGCCATAGATGCCACCATGTTTTTTACAGTAGCCCAGACTGGACAAACTAAACACCTTTTGAGTTTTTGCTACCATTAGATTCTCCTTCATGTTTGGAAGGGAAGGGGGTGTTGAGGAGTATTCAACTGCAACATGCAACTTCACCAAGAGATATCGTTCTACACCCTGAACCTTTAACCAAAGTTTAACCAAAGTTCAAAACATAGAAAAGTGCAAGACTGATGTCTCCCTAGAGAAAAATTACTTCAGTAAAATATCTGACCAAATATTCCTAATATCTGACCGATGTTGTGGATGAATTAATATAAACTTTTGTATGACTACATTTATTTGTTGAGCTTGAGCAATAGATGACAAATTCCTTTGTCTGTAGCTGTAATGTGAGAAGATTTGCTTGAAAAATGTAAATCCAAGGCAAATATAATGTTTAATATTCTACTCTGATGAATCTGTGCATGCATCTCTCTGAATGTGTTGAAAGTGTAGAGTGCTGACTCACAGAGGTTGTATTGTGTGTGTGTGTGTACGTGTGTGTTGCATGTGTTGTTATGGTTCGACTGCAACTGTCAGGACAACGACCCGCCTAATCTGCACCTGCCACTGACACAGCAAATGTACGTCTACTACGCACACAACACACACACACACAGATACACAGCCGGCCTACATAAGAGCCAGACGGAGCAGAGCGCCCGACTGGCCGACTGCAGGGCATGCTGGGAAACCAACTGGTAGCTAGTTGAGAGATTTCCTCGGTTAACTAATGATCATCTTCATATTTCTTCCTTCTCCACTTTATTTTCCCTTCTTTTCTCCTGTATCTCCTCATCTCTGAGCTTATTTTCTTTTCCTGCCTCCTCTCGCTCATTTGTCACCTGGAGAGAGATTTTTATTTCTGCATTATTAAATTAATAAGAAATACACAATAGTCAATAGTAAAACGTTGAATATATTTTTGTAAATTGTTCATGGGATAAATTTAACTTTGGTTTGGTTGCTGAGTGTTTTTAAGGCAACCGATCAAATTATTGCTAGTATAGAACACCAATTCAATGTTAATCAAAGTATGTCAAAGTATCAGTGAGTGCATCTGATGAGATGGCAATAGGGCACAGATTGAGGGTCACGTCATGGTGAGTCAAATTGCAAACTGAAAGAGGTTGGTACACTTGTTGACACAGAGTCAAGGCACATGAAGGTTCCTGCAATATTGATGCACGATGAAAAGCTGTCCAGGGAGCCACAACCTGTGGAAACATCTGCTCAAACACATACAAAGTAGCATTTTTGCCTCCACTCAACTGAACAGCACTTTTATGGTGATTTTTTGTGTTAATATTTAATTAATCTGTCAGTGAATTTCTGTGTCTTGCTTTTTCTTTAAATTCCCTCCAGGATTAATAAAGTTGTATTGTATTGTAAAATATGTTTAACAGCTGCCCCCTGCAGTGAAAACAGCTATTGTTACACATGCCTGCAGCCGGCAGCGGAGAAGTTGAAACCTTCAGGGATGACGAATCATAAATTTAGGCATAATCCACAACTTCCTCTGCATCTATTGATGGATTAGCTAATTAGCCAATTAGCTTGAAAGACAGAATTTCATGATGTTGGAGATCACTGGGCATTTTTAGGTCCTTGTTATTTTTGATAACCTTGTTTGAAATTATTAACCACCTACTATGTAAAAAGTGTCAACATGACAGTTCGTGTTTATGAATCTCTGAAAATAAATACCTTGAAAATATTATGATGCAGAGACAGTAGAGTACAAAAAGCTACATTCCGGTAGCTCTATCGCATAATGCTTAACAGTTGAACGCTAATCGACTCTAAACACATTCTTATCACATTTATTTTAGTTTTATAATCTGTGGACATACAGATCAAAAATATCACACAATACTAACAAGTGAAAACTACCCTTGAACATATACTGTCCTGTGCTGCCTATTGGCTACTTTGTTTTGAGTGTTTCAAACTAACTATACACAAGACAAGACATAACGCACACACACACACAGGCGCGCACGCACGCACACACACACTCACACACACACACACACACACACACACACACACACACACACACACACACACACACAAACACAGTCTTTTAAAATAGTTAGCGGTTTCCCAGCCTATCTCTCTATGTCATTTCATTCACAAAACACACACACACACCCTCTCCCACTGTAACCACACACACAGTCATGGCAGCACGTTGAGTGACAGGCGGGGCAGGTGTGGCTGTTCTGCAGCAGCGTCCCACCTGTCGATCTGACCCCCTCTTGCCCACAAACCCAAACCTTTACCCCGCCCCCCCGCCCCCTGACCCTGTGACCAACTTCCTATCCCCATGGGCACGGTAACGACCCTGAGTCGCCCCTGGCAACCGTGACCTGGGCTGCAGCATCATAAATAAAACTCGGCCGTACCTGCCCACTGTGGCCCACCACGGCTGTTTACAGCCTCCCCTGTCAGCAATGACCTTTGCCCCCACCCCATCCCCGCTGGATAGCTGCAGACACAGTACAGTAAGGAACCCACTTTGTCTGGTAATGGGTTTTATTTATTTATTTATGAAGAGAGATGGTCCGGTCCGATTACGTCAAACTGTCAATAAATCAGCTTGACTTTGCAGGGAGTCACTTAGTTTGCAGTTTGCCTCTCATATCTGTCAGTCTGTTGAACGTGGGTCAGTTCTAGTCGCCGTTGGTGTCGATGACTTGAATTGACTTTGGACACTTCAGAATCCATTAAAACAAGTTGTGCAAGGTCACGTTTCTCTCATCTACTTTTGTCGTTAAAATATTACCCTGAAGAGTTGGGTTTGCAAAGTGTCATATTCAAAATAACATGATAAGGTATCAATTTCAGGATTTAAAATCTGAATAATGTATTAAGTTATTTCAGTTAAAAGTTTATATGATATATATATATATATATGTATAGACTGTACGAGTGTGCTTAGTAAAGGTGTATGTATATTGAAGTCTGATATTGAGCTAAAATTAAAAAGAGGGCCATTTTGAAGGATTGGCTCTTTTTTTTCAGATCTAACATTCAGATTCCCATGACTTCACTGAAACAGATTTTACTTGCTGTAAATAGTCTGCCTCTTTTGTGATGTTTCCTATTCTAAGAAGGATTCTCTCATGTCTTTGAGAATTTTGAAGTACTATATAAAAAAAGGAAAAACATTTCTCACTGCTGTTATAAGAGCAAGCACCACTCCTCTCCCCCTCATGTATTTAACCTGTCTCTGAAATGTAAAACCGGATGTGTGAAAAGCTCACAGCTGATTGGACACAGCCTGGAGATCTTGAGGTGCAGTTCTGTCACCGTTATGTTATATCTGTTTCTAAAGCTTCCATCCATTCAGTTCCCGTCCTTTAATTAATGATCGGTTTGTGTTTAATTGTTTCAAACTTCAAATAGCATTTTGACTCTGACAATTGGACTCAGTCGTAAAAACTGTCTCTATGAGAAGTGAACTATTGTTTAAAGACACACCAGTTCAGACAATGGACACTGTTACTACTGTTTCAGAACATAACAACTCCTGCCACTGGAGTTGAGAACGCTGCTCTCTCGCACGGTTTCCCCAGTCCAACAGTTTGTATCCGTTTCCCGAGACAACAACATTATTAACCAGTTATTATTAACAACTCAGAGAGTTTCCATGTTCTCTGCCTTCATGTCGGAGGTGGTGGGCTCATCCCCGTGCCGACAGTAGACTAGAAAGAATGTCTCTGTCGGAGAGTTCGGCCTCTCGACCGTGCAGAATGGGTGAGGTAATTCAGATTTTTAACAAGCTCTGACTCCACTCTCGAGGCATGAGCGTGTTTTCACAGTGATGAGTTGTAACTGCAGAGAAAAGACAAACTGCTGGACCCGATTATTCTCTAGAGTCCCCCAGCCAGGAGGCTTTTACTGTGATTCATGTACCGAGACTGATGGACATGCTCACTTTTTTACTGCCCACTACATGCAGACATACCATTTTATTCCACAAGGGGGACATCAGGGAACCCTCTGAGGATTTAATACCATGACTTTAAGGTAGTTAAAAAGTATTGAGTCTCTTCGTCACTGGGTTTTTGTTCTTCTTTTTGTCTCATTCTAACATCTCTTGTTGTTCTCAAATTGTTTCAATAAATTTCAAAATAGTTTGAAAGCTTAAATCAGCTTCAGCAAATTTACATTTAATCATGTTCTCACACATTCCACACTGACTTTTGATTTATTGTATTTCTCAATTTTAAACGAGTAATTAAATAATAAATGCAATGCAAGGATTTATGTCTTGTTTGAAACTTAAAGAACCAGCACATCTATATAAGTTACTACAAGAGAATGTTTGGCACTTTGTCTTAAATCTTTAAGATTGAATGAATCGCTCATTTTCTTTTCATTAACAGTATCATCAAAAATAATAAATTAACATCCTAATAGTTGCAAATCAATTTTCTTTTGAAAACTTCTGAAGTGTGTCCAAGAGTTTCTCAATCTTTGTGTTTGGGTCATAAAAGATTTTGATCGTATCTTTTGTATTTCCACCAAAGGTTTTATCACAAATCTTTAAAAAAAACAAAGTGGGCTTTTCTCAACCTGAAATCACATTTAAAAACACTTGACATTTGGACAATTTCTAGACCTGAACGCCTTTTGGGATTAATGTAAGACTACACTGTCAAAGAGTTATTTTAAATTATGTACAAATGTGACAGCTTACTACTTTTCTTATGTCAAGGTCGTCTTCACGTCTCCTCAGAGAACGTGACTTTAACTGATCATTTTGAGAGTCATTCAATCCTCTGTAAGAAATGCTCCTTGAAATGTCAGAGGAAATTTCTCTTTAGAATATAGAAAGCACCCACAGTGCCTTGTGTCATTTTTGTCTTTTTTTTTTTTTTTTTGAGGTCGTGATGGTCTTAGCTTGGCACGCCGCAGCCCCCACCGGCCCGCAGGCATTCGCCATGCGAGGGATTATCCAACCACGCCCGGAAAAGACGTGTGAAATTGTGACGGGCACGAAAATAAAATGGCAAAGTTTGTGTGGCTGTGCGTGCAGGAGCGTGTTAGCTGTTGGCACGCACGCCGCTGCGAAAGCTGATATGCATGTGTGCGTGTGTGTAGATGCCCTGTCAGAGGACGGGCCAACAGTGAGGCCGGTGTGAGTCAGTGGGTTTTGGGGCGCAGAGCCGTGATCAAGGCTGATAGCAGGTGCTCTGAACAGGGAAACACGATCAGCTCCACACACTGCAGCTGTATGCTTTAATTGATTAGAGGGAGTTTTATGACAGCAGGGCTTCAGGCATCCAGCCGCAGCCAGCGATCAGACAGTAGCTCTCAGTCCTAACACTTTGTGGACCAACTGGAAACTTCCTGAAATGTAAATGATGAGAATGATTGGGGCCGATGGTGACTGAGAGCCCAATTAAAGGAACGTGCTTATAAAATCGAGCTACAAGGCTTCAGGAACACTGAGTTACAACAGATGTAATTAAGAACAATTTTTAAAAAACTCGACAAAACAACAGTAAACACATCTATGCTTTTTATTATATTCAAAATCAATCGCGTGGCTTACAAAAATTATTTAAATTGTTCAACACAATTTACAAAAAACCTGTTTTGTTTTAATGTGACCCGCAGTTCAAAATCCAAAGTCATTCAACCACTGTCCCAAGTTGGGGGAAAACACAGTTAAGAAAGAAAGAAAGAAAATAAGAAGCTGGAGGTTTTTGGGGAATTTTTCTTGAAAAAATTATTCTAAATCTTTAATCATTATAGTTGCAATTCTTTTTACCATGGATCAAGTCATTGTTTCAGCTTTAAACATAACTAATCTTACTCTGATAGGTTAAGTGGAAAAAAGTCTAGGAACCACTTTAGTTATCAGTAACTATCACTTACTGCTTTTACTGCCCTCTATTGGAGACTAAGTAACTGCAGCAACCTCTCCTCAAACAGACAAAAGTACAGCATCGAACAGAGAAAGGTAACACGTATTGTTAGAGCCAAGTTTCCATTGTGTACCTAACGGCTGTTTGACAGCTGTTTAATGCCTGAACACTGCCGTCATCATCCTGGTTACTCACAGTGAGAGAGGAGAAATGGGAATGACTGGGAAATGAGAACCCCTCATAGACCTGATATCACCATGATGAGTCACTGCGTGGCAGGATTACCAGTCAGAGTTCAGGCACTTCACAGCATCATCAGCTCACTATTTGTCATCATTCATACACAGATCTTATTTCAGGTCAGATGCTTTACACCTCACTTGTACACTCTTCTCAGAGAGGCCAGAGGTCACGAACAAGAGGTAAACACCTCACACGTCAGAGCAGGAGTATGTTTGGTTGCAGCTCCTCAGGGGGCCACTGAATTTTTAGTCAAAAAACTGACAGTATTGAAGTGACTGGGAAAACAACCACAATCCTAGAAAAAGTTTTCCAAACTCAAGATAAAAGGGTTTAGGAATGGCTTTCCTTGCCTGATAAGTGTCTGGCTAGGTTTAAGTTAAATTGTTTGAAAACTGACCATCATAAGTTTCGTCTGAAAATATGGATTTAAAAAAAAATTGAGACCAAGAAGAGTATGAAATTGTTACACAAAATAGATTTTGTTTGAAAAAAATAACTTTAAATACCATAGCAAATTGATTTTCTTCTGATTGCTAAATTCAACGACTAATTCTTGCACATCTATTAATCCACCTGGTAGATGATAACGATAGTTGATAGATTTCCTTCCATATTACGTCAGCTTGGACCACAACAGTCTCCATACCTGTGCTGTTACCATGGCTACTGTCGTTGCGTGGTAGTTTATCCTAAATAAAAGAAGATGAGCCGAACTCAGTCTGTTCAATCAAGTATTTATTTATAAAGCAATGAAAGGTATCAATCAGCAAAACAATGGGCATCCAACACACTGCCCCAGAACTCTAGCAGCCCTGGGGAAGTCTCAGAACGCACCAAACAGCCGGCGCCTGAATATTCTATAACAGTCCTTGGTTCCTCCTCGTGCGCAGGCGTAGGCCATCCTCTTGGCACTGGAATCCAGGAATATTGTGTTCCTGCTTTCTCAAAACAATGTCCTGACTGTGTAAACATTCGAAACAACTAAACCCAAACAATGTCAGTCTGACTTTGCCCTAGATGGGACAGCTCCTTGACCTCTGTCTGATGTTGAAATCAGCTACGGGAAATATGCTTTAATATCAAAAGTTAGAAATGAGAACAAGTAAAAGATTCATGATTAACACCAAGCACTAACGGTGATTAAAATAATTTGTATGAAGGCATGATATCTCACCCAAACTGTTCATGCCCCCCCTCCTGCTTTTATTCAAAAGAGTTTCAGTCAGACCCACACACCAGCTAAAATGTAGACACCCAACACTACCTAGCATCATTGCAAATTGCAGACAGGCTGAAGCACAACACCAGGGACCTGCTCACTCATATTGACGTGGCCCACATACCTGAATGGTGAAACTGTATTTTTATGTTACTTTATAAATGGTTAAATATGTTTACATGTAGTTATTTCCCTTATTTTTCTGGCTAGCAGCCTTTAGTGTTCCTCCACACGTTTCCTTTCAGTTATTTGTGACATAAACCAAAGCACCACCATCAGATGTAACCTGACAGCCTCGTCTGACTGCTCCAACCCAGATGATGGAAACAAGCTTTGAAACAAAATTGGAAAGGACATTTCTCTTACATGGGAGTATGCCTGCTCTTTCCTGTGTAAACAATATCACAAGAAGTCTTTAGATTCACGCATTTTGCTTTTTCCCAAACAATATCTGTAAAACTCACTTTTCTATCTCATTGTTAACAGCTTATAAAACGGAAAATAAAATGGTTTTACTTGTGGTACAAGATTATGGAGTAGTTTGCAAGAAATGACACAAGAGCAAATCAGTAAATGCCTGGTAATTAGTGAATACATAGTTTCTAATAGTGTAGAGAAGTTAATTTTACAATAAATACAAAAACTTAGTTTATGAAACAGTGTTTCCAGAATACTTCATACTGACCATTTTCTTAATGACTCTTTTCTGATCAACTGAGAAATTACAAGTCCTGCTTGTGTTCATCACTTGTCCAATGTTTCCCCGCACATTAATTACAGTAAAGTCCAGCTAATCTCACGAGTCACAGCTTTAGCAGCAGTTATTTTTACTCAGCCTGTAAGTGGTTTTCCAGATGGAGATGAACGTTCCTCTGGATTTGTGATGCTGGAGCTGGTTCTCATCTCCACAGCTTCACTTTGCAGGTGTTTCTACTTCATGACATCATCCCTGACCTTTGACCCACTACTCCCACCTCTGTTCATCCCTTCCTAATGAAGCTGCAGTGCTTGTCACTATAGGAACAATTAGCAACAACCAAAAGATTTAGCACAATGGCATGTATCCTCCTGCCCTCATGTCCCCGTACAACATCTTTTTCCTCTCAGTGAGCCAATTAGAAGAGCTGAGGAGGACAAACTGCGTCCTGGGACCTGGCTGGACGTGTCAACAGGCCTGTTTTGATCAGGGGATGAGAGCGTCTTGGTCTCCGAGCTTAAAGGATTGGTAAAGAATGTAGATTCAAGTCTGCTCCGGTGAGGGGGTCATTGAGGATAAAAGTGAGGGGAGGGGTCGGCCAAGGTTAGGGTTACTGAGAGGGAGAAGAGGGAATGTCAAGTGTAAAGTCTAAATGTCTGGACGCAGGACAGATGTTGGATGAAGGTGCTGTGAACCTCTTTCATCAAACACTTTTAATCATCACGATCAATGACTCTCATTGTTTTATCTTGAAACACATTGTAGAACTGAAAAGCTGGGTGCCTTCAGACTTCAGATTCATTGTTGTAGTAATTAGAACCAGTCAATTATAGATTTCTTTCCTCAATGGAAATTTACCGGAAGCTATTTAGATGATCAATTCATCATTTCAGCATTTTCTCAGGTAAAAATGTCAAACATGAGCCAGCTCTAATGAGTAGAACATACAGAAATGTGAACCAAATCGCTAAAGTTGCATCTGACTTTAAGGGTTGAATTGTACAGTTAAACCTGGCTGTCTTTCACTGATTATAACATTCCTATGAAACTTTTTGTTTGCTAGAATATCACTTATTAGAGCGATATCTCCAAGGCCCACATTCCCCTTATGAAACCAAAACTTAAATCCACTAGATATGGATGTATACCTTGTTCTACAGTTAACTGCACACACTCATAGATATCAGTCCCCTAAATATCCCTGATTGTTTTCATCAAGATCCAATTAATATTCCTTTGGACAATCTCACAATATTAAAGAAAAGGATGAAATATTACCAGATCTGCACCACAATGCAATGCAATGTTTCTTGGCCCATGTAACATCCCTTACTAAAGGCAGTGAAAATCTGTCCAGTGGTTTTGGCTTAATTATGCCAACGAACTAACAAAAATACGAACCAACAAACAAAGGTGAAAACATGACGTCTTTCATGGAGGAAGTTTTATGCTTGCTAACAACTTGTCACAAGCAGTGTGGAGCTGCTGCTGTGCAGGCTGTCGGTGCTCAGACGGCCTGTCAGCAGCTTCAGATCATCCTGCAGGACATCTGCAGTGTATCAGACGGGCTCGCTCCTCAGGCTTCATCCTCTCTCTCCTCTCAGATAGGCGGAAAGAAGGGCTCTGTTCTACAGCTGGTGCCGAGGACTTTGAAACGTGAGACGGCTGCAGGGTTGTTTGCGTACCATTTGCGAGCGGTTGGCGAAGTAACATGAAGGACGTTAATTATGGGACAGATTTGCCCAGCGTCCCCATGGAGCAGGGCTTCCCACTTTTTGACCAGCCCCAGCTCTGCTCTCCAAACTCTCAGTGTACCTTGAAAGTGGCTCGACCTCTCAGGCTTCCAAGGACTGAACTGACCAGGAGAAGTGAGCAGCAGAGAACAACAATCCTGCCAATCCACCCTCTGATACGAAGTTACCCATGATAGGAGGATTCTCATAACCTCTGCAGCATGAGCTTCTTCTATACTGTGTTTACACTGGGTTCAAGTTAACAATAAAAAAATGTGCACTAATATCACATCTGCATTAATATATTCAAGGAATGAAATAGGATGTATAGATCAAAACAGCAAGAAATGAGAAATGTAGTTCTGAAATGTTCTACTCTTGCAATAAAAGTTTGAGCGTGAGTTGTTTGATTGAACTAAATTCGTGACAAGTGAAACCTCCTGCTCTCCATCTCCTGATGTTCTCAGTGCAGCAATGGGCAATTGTCAAACAGCAAAGAATTACAATGATGAGCTCAAAAAGTGTGTCAAAGAAATTGAGTCACTAGAGAAACTTTATTTAGCTGACAAGTGGACATAGTAAGCTGTATGCAGGTGTACAGAACAACGGTTTTAGAAAGCAGACAAACACTTCTGCTGGTGGTTTATTTAAGGTTCTGTAAGAATCAATGTCATCATCCTGATCTGTGGATCAATGTTGCCTGATGTTTTATGTGTGTTCCAGCAGTGCCGGGGTGCCACAGCACAGCTTCAGCCCTCCTCCTCCTCCTCCTCTCATTATCCTGTGCAGATGTTCAGTGCCGGGCCCTCGGTCATATCAGGTGACCACAAATCTAATTGATATCAAAACTCTGGCGGGGGAAGCCTAAGCCCCTCTGTGCTCTCAGGTTACGGCCTGTTGTAATCCCGGCCCGACTTCTGACATTCAGTTTCGGCGTGAAACATGCACTGTCCTCACTTCAAAGGAGGCGGGCATCCAGAAAAAGAGGTCCCGTCGCCACCTAGGACGCGGCCAGTTTCCACAGCATTGTGACCAAACTGGAGCTAAAACAGATTTATCACGCTCTGGGCTTTTATGAGTGGAGGGCATTTGTGTTGGCACAGAGAAACAAAAGCATTAATAAGCTCATCTGCAAACAGTGAGTTTAATATGGGAAAGTGATCCGTGGTGGGGTATTACAATGCAGCTGAGAGGGGGAATTGGAAGCTTAAGGAGAGGATGTGATGGTAATGACTTAAGGCGACATAATCCCCCCCATCTGGGCCCGGCGATTGTTTGATATTTATGGTTGATGATCGGCACTAATAGGTTTGTTATTTTCTTATGGGATGAATATGAATGGAGGGAGCATGGGAAGAGGCTTGTGATTTGTTTGGTTTTCATTTTGTTTTTGGTTCACAGCAGAGATCAGTTTCAGACAGAGACATGTCTGCCCTTTGTCTCTCTGTACAGACGCAGGGAGGGAGGGTTCTCTTAGGCTGCCTCAGCCTAACCCCCAGACTGGAGCGCTGCACCTTCCCTCCGAGTGTCTGGAGTCAGATTAAAGTTAACGGGCGGGATCAGTTCTCACTCAGAGCACACGGAGTTGTGTGATGGGATTCACTTCTGTCACAGGACAGTGCATCAGCCCTGACTGAAGCTACTGATACTGACTCCTCATATTACTCATCTTAACCTTGACCATTAATTTCTTACTTTACTTGAAGGACACAGAGCTGCTGAGTTTTTATTTGTCAGATGTCAAATGCTGACGACCAGGGTCAAATGGAAGCAAGACAGTGAAGCTCTTCATTCTTCCAGAAAATACAGATCCAGCTTCTGAGTCATTACAGCAAACATTTAGTGCTGTATCTTACAACCAGGCACAAGTTGTCTTTAGTAGTTTAGGACTGACTCAGGTGTAAATTTCATGTCCAGCTCTCACATAGTAACTTGTTAATGCACTTGCACCCATCTTCCTTGGTTGCATTGCTATTAAAATAAGGTGTGTTTTGGTACATTGTTGGAACATGGCTATCATGAGGCAGCAGAAAGAAGAATCTCTTTTGAGCAATAACAATCTGGTGTGAAGTCAATGCTATCAAGAATCTAAACTGGTGGGTGCACAATGCGCAGCCATTGCACATGAGCAGACCATATATGTTTGTAACAAGCAAATCTAAAGCAAATGGCTTTATCCCTAGAGCCACGCTGGTCAGTGGACCCCTTTGATTCTACCAGATCCATTGCCTTGAGTTTGTGCACTAACAATCAGTAGTCTCCAGAGGATGAATCCTGGTGTCTCTTGTGACACCCAGACCTTTCTTAGCATCATCCATCAAACCGTTATTGCACTTTATGTCGAGACATTATTGTTTCTAAGATGATATGACACATCTGTCTCTGTGGTTTTAATTGAAACAGTGTCAGTTGAACAATCTTTAATGTCGTCTCTAATTTTTCCAAAAGTAGAGTAGATTGGGAGCAATGCCTGAAGGCCTGGACGGGAGAGCCAAAGAATACCTGCTAAACATACTACTCACAGCAGCATTGAAGTGTATAACCATCAAATGGTTAAAACCAGACCCACCCACATACAATATATGGACCCCAAAAGTATGGGACATCTGCCAAATGGAGCAAATCACATATTCATTAAGGCTCCAAAAGTCTATCTTTACTAAACTATGGGGTCCTGTCTCTGCGTTATTACGACAATGAGGGTTACTAATTAATCTCGCCCTGGGCCTCTGGTTGAGCGGTTGACGACTCTCCCTATTCACTTACATTTTACACCATCCTCTCGGAAAAGCATATATAGCACCTATGATACTACATTCTAGAGTGGACAACAACTATTTCTTTATCCCTGGTTTTATTTTCAATTTAATTGTTTTTCTTTTTTCTTTCCTCTTTTAATTTAATAAATTATGTACGTAATCAATCATTTATTCTTATTCTTATTCCCCCTCTTTTTCTCTTGGAGTGAGCACTGTTTGCTGTTTGTTGTTTTATCTATGCATTGCACGCTGTACTTGAATACCATGTATAACAATATTGTATACAGTTGAAAAATGGACAAAGAAGGTCTGGAAATGCATATTGTTTTGTTGAAAACGAAATAAAAAATCTAAAAAATCTAAAAAGAAGTAGAGTAGGAGCCAGAGAAGCTATCAAGCTCCTCTCCAGTGGAATCATCGCCCAGTTTCACTCTGGGAAGCAGAGACCCTCTCTATGGTTAACCGTCAGCTTAGAACCTTCCTGTTTGATAAAGCTTATAGTCACGGCTGGTTCAGTTTAGGACATCACACTGTACATTTGCCAGTCTTGATACCGACTGTTATAGAACATCTCTCAAGTATCTACAGGTTGATTTCTTTTGGGAATGAACTGAGCCCAGTGGCTGCAATGTTTGTCTGGATGAAAGGAAACCAGTCTAAAATAATTTGACAGTCTAAATATTGTTGTGTATTCTGGTCTGGGCTCGGTTTTACCTCTGTGGTTCCCCCCTCTGCTGCTGGCTCGTTAATGACCCTTGGCCTACTTGCTTGATTGATGACTTTATGACACTATTTTAGTCTGGAGCGTCACAGAGGGCCAGGCTGCCCGGGCCCGGGTATGTGACCTTTCCCTGGATATGTCTTGTCAGGAAAAGATGCGTCAGGATGAAAGTTTAATGAATCCACAAGAACATGTTGGGCATGCAAAGCTCAGCAGGGAAGGGGGGGGGGGGGGGGGGTAGTGCTGCGTCATGGAACTGTCGATGGAAAAACAAACTAGAACCTGCTTTCCATGGATCTTATTTCTTGCCCAAATACTTCTCTGTCCGACAGGTATGTGGTCACATTACATCGAGAGCCCCTGAGAGCTCATGTTGGTTTTCCAGCATGGCTGTGAAGGCCAGGAGGATGACTTCAGCGAGCCTCTATTCCCATTGGTTCCCCAGATGTTAAAACAGTATCGGATCCTGATACCGTAAGATATATCTAGGATAAAATTCTCAACCCTTTCACAGCACAACACGACACGTGTTTTTATAATTCTCCTGTTGCCCTGCTGGGGAGTCATTTTGGGTAAAGGGGGTCAGCGAAATGCCTGAAATGAAAAATTAGAGAGCAGTTTATATCAGAGTTACAGCGGCACAAATCATCTTCTTAAAAGGCGTTTAGATGTCGCTCGTTTAGCAGGACACTGGGCAGTTTGTGTCGGAGGATGTGGCACGGAGGTACTTCAGGTACAGTCTGTACAAGTTTATTAACAAGAACAGTTTGAAATACTTAAATTTAAAAGATCCCAATCCGCTATTTCATGATTCAGCATTTTCATCAAACATCAGATCTTGATTACTTAATTATTCAAGTTGAAAATCTTAAATTATGTATTTTGTACAAAATTGATGTAACATATTGAGGAATGGATTCAAGACCTCACTAAAAATGTTAGTAAAAAATGTAAATCAGCCACTGATCCATCTTGATCAAGGAAAGTCGGAATTCAGTAATGTGTTTGGCCCCTGCGTGCCTCTATGCACTCCCAACTACATCTTGGTATGCTCCAGATGAGTCTGTGGATTGGGTCCTGGACAGTTTGTGGCGGTACTTGGCGGCATCAGATACACCGAAAACAAAACATCCCATAGGTGCTCGGTTGGATTTAGGTCAGGGGAACATGAAGACCAGCCAATGGCATCAATGTCTTTGTCATCCAGGTTCTGCCAATCTCTCTGGCACTGCACCAGTGGCCTGCTGGATGTGTTTTTCTAGATCTTGGGCATTGCTCCTTCTGTTCCTTTTCGCACAAAGGAGCAGATACCGGTCCTGCTGCTAGGTTGATGCCCTTCTACAGCCCTGTCCAGCTCTCCTTGTCTCCTGGTATCTCCTCTATGCTCTTGAGGCTGTGATGGGAGACGCAGCAAACCTTCTTTAGTCCACACGTATGAATGTGCCATCATAGAGGAGCTGGACTACCTGTGCCAACTGATTGGGCTGCAGGCACCACCTCATTCTACCAGTAGTGATAAGGACACTAGCAGAACACAAAACCAGAGAAGAATCAGTCAGGAAGGAAAAGGAGAAAGCAATGGCCACCACAAGCAAAACCCTTGTGGGCCTTGCTTTTTCTCTCTATTGACCTGTTCTCACTTTCATTTGCACCAAAGCAGATGAAATTGATTCAAAATTACGTAGGTTTAACTGACTTGGTGTTATAATGTGACGATTGAGTGTTCCCCTAATTTGTTGGAGCAGAGTATAATACAATATCAATCGACCAATCAATCAATCAATCAGTTAAATCGTATTTGTTAAGCCCATATTCACAATTCGTCTCTCATGAAAATGTCTGAAAGAGATGAGGGGATCAGCCATGGCAATTATAATCAAGTAAATTTGTATAGCCCATATTCACAAATTTAAATTTAAATTACAAAAACTATTAACATTGGTGAAACAATGTAGAAACCTCAGAGAGCCACATGTGAGGGATCCAACTCCCAGGACGGACAGGAGAAGAGGCCGCATGCAACTGAGAAGATAAACATAATAACAATATTTACAACACTGGTGAGAAGAAACAATGGAAAAGTGTGTCAATGACAGATTCAGGGTCACTTTCAGCTGCAGATCCGGGATGCCAAAGTAAAGCTTAACAAACTAATTAAAAACATATGAAAATGCCTGTTTACGCCTCATTAACAAACAGAAGTTGCAGTAGGACGCTGAAGTAATTGAGTATGGTTGCAAAAAAAGAATTTACATTTGATTTTCATGTCAATTATTTGATTGATAAATTGTTTGGTCCAACTAATCTGACAAGGTAGAGAAAATTCCATCATAAGCTTTCGAACCCCACGTTTACAGGCTCACTTTTGTTGTTGTTTGTTTATTTAAAAAAGGGAAAACAAGTTATTATGTCACAAGAGATATTAAAAAGGGAGGATCAAGTATCACACACCACGATATCCTGACTTTTTGTCGAGCTCCAAAATCACTGGATCCTACGTTTCCATTAATGCATCTTCAATAATATGATTTAGATGCAGTAGGGAAATATATACATGTTTTCATGCCTGTCTATTTTATTTCATTTTCAGATTCAAGTTTTTCGTTTTCTGAGGCTCCAACATGTGGAGCCTCAGAAGCTCTGTCAGCTGAGTGGTTCCCCCCTGAGGCAGCAGCTTATACTGCAGAGTTTCCTGAGTCGCTTGGCATGTTGGTAAATGTATTCGCTAATGCTCAGTAAGACCAACGACATGCTGAGAATGTATGACACACACACAAACACACACAAACACACACACACACAAACACACACTCACACACACAGAGTGCAGGCTTCACTTGGTTTATCAGGCTGACACATAAAGAGAAAATCTTGCTCTGTTGTGATGAGTTTAAATGTAAAGAATCCTGTCTCAGCTGAGACACCTGAACAACTCATGGTTTTGCTGCTGGGACGTGATCTGCAGTTATGGCATGTATTTTTATTTGGGTGTCAGACATTCTCAGCTTCCGACCCTCAGAGGCTGCATCAATAAATCATCAGTATTGGTAAGTTTCTTTCTACATTTACTCAAGTACTGTATTAAATGCAACTTTACTGTAGGTTTTATATCTCTACTCCATACACTACACTGGTATAGATTTCAATTAGATATTTTGCTCAAGATTTCTCAATGTAGTTGAGTGTGCAACATACTGTTTACGGAACATTACAACACTCTTTATGTGTTATGTGTTTACACTATGTTTTCTTTTTTTTGACTTGAGATAATTTGTTTTGGAAACCAATGGAATATATAATTAAATTTGTGAGCTGGATGGAAAGTAATTTGGTTCCACTGTGCACTTTTGTTTATGATCGGAATGACCATGACATAAATCTAATTTCTAATCATCTCATGATCAGAGTTTCATCAGTCAACAATACTCCATTTAGCCCTGTATTAAACTACATTTCATATCCAGAGAATATGATTTTAAACTGATTTTACACCTGGTGTTGATACTTGTCTCCAGTGTCCATTTCACGGGTACTGGCGGCAGCACCCATAAACAGCTTTAAAGTTTGTATTCTGAATTTCAAGAGAGAATGATGAGACACAGAGACGTGACTTGTCTTCGTGGAATTCTCCACATCTATATTTATTAACATTTCCTTCACTGTCTACTTTATGCATTGTCCCTTGGTTATTTCTGATACATTTTCCATCTTCTTCTTCGAAAAGAAGGCCAAAAAGAAAAGATGAGTCCTCAACAATGATTAGGAGGAAACAGTCTAATATGGAGTGGTAGGATGATGGTTGGCTACTGCAAAAGCTCGATCACCTCTATATATAAAACTAATCCAGTAAACCAGTAGCAGCTGAGTGGCTGAAGAGATCTAAAAGTTAACAACAATATTTTAAAATCAACCCTGTAACGAACAGGAAGCCAGTGGAGGGAGCACAACAAGGTAGTTCGTCTTCTTCTTTCCTGTCAGGAGGAGAGCAGCAGCATTTTGAATGAGCTGCATTGAATGGATGACTGGTCTAAGCCCACATACAAAGAATTACAGGAATCAAGTCGAGCGGTTATCAAGGCATGGATCACGCTCTCTAGATCTTTAGGAGGGAGATAGGCCTTTTACCTTAGCTAGGAGTCTCAACTGAAAGAAGCTAGTCCTAAAAAAGAAGGAACACTGCTTGTTACATTTAAAAAAAACGGTCAAAATAGACAATAAGACTATTCACAGAGGAGTGAATATGAATGGCTAGAGGGCCAAGGGTGCCCACATCCAGCAGTTCAGGGTTTGTCCAAACACAATGACCTTAGTCTTGTTTTCCTTTAGGTTGAGGAAGTTTAAG
This sequence comes from Platichthys flesus, assembly GCF_949316205.1. Classification (NCBI taxonomy): domain Eukaryota; kingdom Metazoa; phylum Chordata; class Actinopteri; order Pleuronectiformes; family Pleuronectidae; genus Platichthys; species Platichthys flesus. Next base: position 22,145,502 of record NC_084950.1, on the reverse strand, counting down.
CTCATCAATGATTTAAAGTAATTTAGACAATAAAACAGGGGCTGCAGTGAACCCTTAAATTTTAAATTCAAAGGTAAGTACATTTGTACATTGTCCGCAAAACTGTGGGAAGAGACATAACATTTCCCAAAAATTTTCGCCAGTGGCAGCATATTTAAGGAGAATAAGATAGGGCCTAAAACAAAACCTTGAAGGACACTACAGGAAAGTGGGATGTCTCAGACGAATAATCACCCAGTCAGACGGAAAAACTCATTTCTGTTAGGTAGGACTGAAACCTCCTCAGCGCAGCATCATTAATTCCAACACAATTTTCCAAACGTGGCAAGAGGATAAAGTGATGGACAGTGTATAAAGCAGCCGTCAGGTCTAAGAGCACCGGGATGGCAGAGTCTCCTGAATCACCAGTTACAATTTTGAGAAATGGGCCTGAAGTTAAAAAGAGCAGAAGGATTGAGATATCAATTGCTTCACAACCAGAGAGAAGAGAGATATTTATCAATGTCGGGAAATAAATCGTCTAACAGTGTCAAAGACTTCCTTAAGAAGACAAGCATGAAAGCTATCTACCGCATTTGGTGGACCACCTCGGATCTGGAGGAGATTGATGTGGGCTCAAACTGACCCAAGACACCTGGGCACATGAGGAATAATAAAATTGAAGGACTGAAATCTTTTCAACAAAGAATTTAAGAAAAGAGTCCTAGAGTACAGATGTAAGTAGCCTACAATAGAAGAAGAATTACAGGGGTTTGTAAGAGTGTTTAAAATATTAGAAAGAACCTGAGGTTCAGCACCCTATTAGTGGCTAAACTTGTACACCTAAAGCATATATTAACACACAATGCAAAAGTACTGGACATCATTTTAGCGCTAGCATGTTTCCTAACAGAGTGCACAAGAGCAAAAGAAAAAAACTCTTTCAACCCACATTTTACTCTGAGTAGAAAGAATTCAAAAGCACCATGAGAGTCTCAGTTGTCCTTTTTTTTCTCCTGGGATCTGAGTTATACAGCCAACAGTTGCTGTTTTTAAACTTCTATCACGCTCTTGATTCAAGATTTAATACATCTCATCATATTTCTCCTTTTTTATCCCAGCAGCCAGCGCCATCTCTTTTAGCACGGATTTTCACAGAAGCTTTCTTGAGCCAAAAAATACGATGAGGTGTGACCGAAGCAGCTTCCACTCATTCTGCTTTCAACACATGCACGGACTCTCCGAGGCGTGAAGTAACAAAGGCATAAAAGCTTTCTACGTACACTTGTTGCTCAATATCAATTCTCCATCATACAATGAGGCTCAAAAAGATTCTCTTTTGAATTTAGGCAAATCAGGTCAAATCTGTTTCTCACAGGACATTATATCCCACAATCATTTCCACAGAAATGCTCCAAATGCGATGTTCAGAAGTACCACAAATTAGAGATAAAACATGTAATCTTTCCGCCATTTCAACAGTGGAGAAACCACTATGAGTTGCTTCCAGACCGTGCGGCCAGCTCGGAGACGACACACATGTATGGAATGTCCCCCGAGCTGACCAGTCCAAAACATCTGTATTGCAGCGGTAATGTACATCAGTGTCTGACTGTCTGTTTGTTTTAGTGCTGACAAACACTGTTCACCTGTGTTAATACAGAGGGTGTATTAAATGATTGTGGTGGCTAATTACAACATTATGCGATGTGAAGATATGAAAGTGAGCTTCTGAAGGAACTGGAAGGGCAGGGTGTTTTTGTTTTCAAATATCAACATTCGTCCCCCAAAATGACAAACTCTACCATTAAGTTTCCCTCAAGCCTGAAAGTGCAGTGTCCAGTTCAAAGTTTGGTCCGTGTTCCATCTGTTACCATGGAGGAGGGTATGACCAAAACTGCAGCCAGCCACCAGGGGGCAGTCAAGATCATTTGGCCGAAGTGTTATCAGTGTTATCATTTATCATAATTATAAAAATGAGTTTGCAGCTGGGAAAATTGGCATGAACAAAATCTCAATGTGGAACAACAAATCTGAAAGTTTTGGTACACAAGTTGTGGAGTTGCTGACATTATTGGTTTTAAATCAATTTACATAATATTTTAGCTTGTCAAATGGTTCATCATTTGAAATCTGCATGTCCAGAAGCACCTTACACCACTTTTAATCCAATACAGATTTATTTAAGATTAACGTGCACATTTAAGTCACATTTTCTGTTTAATCGTATGTTTCCCCCAAGACTGAGAATGTGGCGTGCTGTAGAATGTGGGTAGCCAGCCACTAGGGGGCAATCAAGATGATTAGGCTTCACTTTTGGGAGCTGTCATTGCATCCATCTTTATATAAACATCTATCTGTGCATTTAAGTGGTGTCAGAATAATAATCAAATGATACATAAGTTGCTGAGCGGTTGACGTCATCACTTGGAACCAAATTAAAATAATTTTACAATGAGCTCTAACTTGTAGTATTTAATATGAATAATCAAATGTTTAAGTTTGTCACTTGCAAACTATAAGTCCATCTCTCTGAAGCACCTAACACATTTTTAGCAGGTATAGATCTAATTATGATTAAAATTCATATGTTAAAAATATTTATATGTGTGTCACTCCTGATACTTTTTCTTTGCTCTTTGTAAGAGATGTTAAGGTGTTGTTTATATGCTCCAAACACAGTAATCGACAGATTTGATTTTTTTTTTTTTTTCACACTCTGACGTACAAAGCACATGTACATAGCGAAGTTGGAGCCACATCTTCCCGACTTGGGAAATGGGACCTTTGGAGGAGCAGTAACGCACATTGTATGCAGTCCAAGCTTTTATCACCAAGTAGGTTTCAGGTGTGTGATGTGTGCTGCTGACCAGCTGTAATGGCGTCTTAAACCTCCCTTCACAGACGACAATAGGAATGCACCTCATTGTGCTCACTGAGCTGCACTAACTCCCCGGACTGAGTAACCAGTTAGAATATGTATTTGTTATGAATGTATTGGCTGTTGGTGCCTCCTTTAGCAGAAAGCAACATTGTTTAAATGCCACTGCATTGTTTTTTGTTCTCTAGTTTAGCTACTTGCAGATTCATTGTAATGCTAAACCACCAGCCGCCTATAACAGCTGCTCAATCCCCACGGCCCGAGGAGCTGTGTGTCAGACAGCCACCACTGCTGCCGTTACATTGTTAGTGCTGAGACTTCTTTCCAAACAAAGAACAAACACAATATTTTGTAAGTGACATATGTGGGTGTAAAATCATTTTGGAATCTTTGTCCCACTGGCGCAGGGGTTATCAGCAGCTTGACCTCTTAAGCTGTTTTCAGACGTGCACTTGAACTCCGGAGAATCTCCAGACATTCTCAAAGGGGTTGCATGTAAAAAAGTAAATGCTCGATTGAGAGGCTCTGGAGTTTCTTTTTGCCAGCCCCCTGTAAAAACTTGAGTGAATGTCCACTGACCCCATGAACCCACACAGCAGGAGATCCTCCCAAGGATTCACAGTGAGTGAGTGGGCGTGTTTATGACGTTTCTAACACATGACAGACGCAAAAGTGAAACAAAAAAGACTTGAAAGACTACAAATATCTAATGAAATGAAAAGGTGGTGCCATAGTTCGGAGATGTGAAGACAGATTTTTTGTCAGGTTTCATGTCATCCTTGGTTCCGGGGAGATCTTTGTGCCAGATGTAATGCAGTTCCCTTTGGGCATTCCTGATATATTGAGTTCATACAACAAAAGGCCTTGTAACCTTGACCTTTGACCACCAAAATGTAATCAGTTCGTCTTTGAGTAAACATACTTTGTGAAGCCACCTTGACCTTTGACCTTTGACAACCAAGATAGAGTTTGTTAATGCTTGATTCCAAGTGAATGTATGTGATAGGATTCCTTGATGGTGTTCGAAAGGCATCACCTTCAAAAGGTGAAAAATGTGATATGTGAAGTTACTGTGACCTTGACCTTTGACCACCAAGATTGAATCAGTTCTTACTTGTGTACAAATGATTTGTACCATCACCTCTGACCCAAGAATCTCCTGTTCAATTGTTTATGTGTGAAAGGAAGACTTTAGTAAAAGTAAATTGGGTCCCGACCCAATTGTACCACATTCTCCAAAGTTCAAGTCTGAAAACGGATATATATTGACCAGACAGCAAATATCACACACATCACACAATTTTTGAAGATAATTAAAAATTGTTTTACTAGAAACACTGAAATCTGAAGCTTTGTTGATGCAAGAAAGAGTGATGTATGCTTTAAGTGTTAGTCTGTATGTATGTTTGGGTTAAAACATTTGACATAAAATGAAATCCAGTCATTTGATAGATGGACACACAAAGACACTCTCTGCTGTCTATGCCATAAAACCACAGGCAGCCCCCACCTGCCTCCCTCTACATCATGCCATCACTAGCGTGTGTATGTTAATACTCTATATGTGTATTGGGGTGTATGTGTGTGTAATAGGGGGTGGGAGTCCATCTTGTTTTTTCATTTGCCTCGCTCCGTGACATTTGTTCCTGCAGCTGAACATGTGCAGGACAATTTCTCGATTCTTCCAGCAGTAGACAGCTGCGGCGTGAATTACACTAAAGCTGCTGCTTTGGGGGGGGGGGATTAAGCTGGTGCACTCTGTCTGTGTGTGTGCGCGTGCACCTCTGGTCTCCTGGGGCCTGTTAACCCTGTGCAACCAGAAGTCCTGCAGGTCCTGGACCAGGACCAGAATCTCTGGCAGAAGACTGTGAACATCACTTTCATCTTTTTACCAAACACACTGAAAAAAGTGCAGCTGCCGGAGAAGACCATCGCAAGACATGTTCTTGTGATGAAAATATGCATGGAAAACTGTGCCATTTTCATAATTAAACAATCAAGTTGGCCTGGCTAGTTTTTTTACACTGCATCACAGCCCAAACGCACGTTTGTATATTCAAGTTATTCAACTGTTATCAATTAATATGTTGAATTTCAACTTCCGCTTTAACTTTGTGAAAGTATCTATATAGCACCAATATAGTAAAAACCCAACAAATACCAACACTGCTGGCTGAGCCTTGGTGAGTTAATCTGAAGGTCCCTGGATGATCACTTTGAAGTATGGCCTTTCAGCAGCAGCAGTAGGCATCCGCTGGGCACTGGATTTGCTTTGGTCAGACCTTCACCGTGAATCATTTTTTACCACAGAGAATATATTGATTACCACAGGAAGACGCTAAAACCCCTGAAAATCGTGGTGGGTAATAGGACACCACGCAGCAGAGAGGGGATTTCTGCCTCTCTGAGAGCCTGTTGTGTGTTAATCGTCCGCTCAATCTGCAGAATCTGAGCACCGTGCCAAGTCTGAATCCTTTTATTGATAGTTTGAGGGGGCAGAGCGGGAGGTCAAGGCCCTGCCAGATTTTTAAATCTCGATTTGGTCGGAAGCCAGGTTTGTTCTGCTGAAAGTGACCTCTGACCTGAGGGAAAGGTTTAGTCTTCTTTTTCGTTTTGTGTTCTATTATTCTACACATTCTACACTATACTAAATTGTTTCCTGACAGAGTTTGTTGCTGTTGTACGATGCAGTAGGTCTATCAAGCGAGGAGCTACCAATTCCAGGACTACAATATGAGACAGCTCAAGTTTTTTCTGGAGCCTTTTTGAGATGGTGGACTTTGGGTTATTGATTTCTACAAGAGCTTGTTAGTGTTTAGTTTACTTTAGAAATTTACATTCAATGTCTTTCATGATTATTTTGATTCTCTATAAATTCGTACCAGTGGGCAGATACTTTTTTTCTTACTTGTTGTTTGTCATATGTTTCTTGGTTAGCACATTTATCACACCTATATTGAATTGAATTTAATATTGTAAATAATTAGATCAAGTGTTATTTAAACTTTGCAGTAATCTGATATACTGTGGACTTTTCAAGATTTCTTTGATAGTCAATTTATTATTTGCTTTCAGAGAAGGGAGGGATGCAGCTTTAATCAAGAGCTGGAAAGAAGAAAAAAAGATTTAGCTTCATATATAATGTGATTGCCGCAATTGATGAAGGTGGCCAAGAAGGGCTAGGGACTGGTATTTGGTGCCTCTCATTGATAGGAGATAGTTAGTCCGGAGCACATAGGTGCATGGAACGTGGCCATACCCACCAAAATGACAGAGAAGATGGAAGCTAGCTGCCCGTGACAATAACATTCTGCACCACAAGTTTTAAATGAAGGTAAACAGGCAACACCTGATCCGTTATGAGTCACAGTGCTGTTCTGGGACCAGATTTGTGGAGAAATATTGCTTCCACTTAGGTATCAACTAACTGATATGTACTTTGAGAATTTACTAGTCAATCATTACTTGGCTCGCTTGCCTTGAAGGTGAGCCACTGGTGAAACGAGATAAATCGACAAAAGATTCATAGGACTTTAATGAATCTGAGTATTTTTCAAAAACAGAAACCAATCCAAAGTGGAAACAACTATGATGAACTGACCTTAAAGAGCTGGAGGTGAAAACCTAGTATCTGATTCAAAGTGCATACCTGTGCACGGTGCACCTACAAATGTTTATTTTCTTTCACCTTTACAGGTGTAAGAACAGGACTGTGAACATATTCATGATCAGACACAGACCTGTGACTGATACTGTGTCAGGCCTTTGTGCTGCAGACAGCTTTGTGCCAAACAGTAAATGTTGTTGAAGAACATCTGAGTTTCTCTTTTAACATTCAGAAGCTCTGACAAAGCACAGAAACATTTTAACAGTGAAACCGAATCATGACTGTGACGAACCGACCTCTGATTCAGTTTGGAGGAATCTGTGTTGTAGCTGCCAAGGGGGGCCAGCCCCATGTGGTCGGAGAGGGAGGCCTCTAACCTCGTCTTCCATCACAGCCACACAACTTGGTTTTACTTGTGCTGATACAATCCTTCCACTTCAACCTCCACATTAGTTTGGCTTCCATAGAAAGAACACTGAAGACAAAATCACCATTTCCATCTTATGTGAGACATTACAACCAGACTGAAACAACTCGATCCCATGTTTCCTTTAACAGGTGAATGAAACTGCATCCGACGGTTGATTAGCAGCGATGGCTCTTTGTTATCGGGTTACATTTGTTTATTGAGCGCGCTCTGAAGTGGAAAACCATGTGTGCCAGTGTTTGTGAGGCGTTGTTTTCTTGGAGCACCACGCCAGCCGAAGGTAAAAGGCTCTTTAACGAGGTGTCTTTACGCGTTCGCCACGAGGATGGGTTTATGGGTGACCACACAAGGAGGCAGCGGGCATGCGGCCCCTGGTTTGATAGAGGGCCCCGATCTTTACTGCCAGTCGGTTGGGATCCTTTACAGCCTCTGAAAACACAGAGCCAAGAGGTAGATAGGAGGATCAGGTAGACTCGGGGAGGAGGTGCTGGCGTCTTCAGGACGATGTTTGAGGTTTAACAGACGAACAACTGCTGCAGTTATGGATGTTGAAAGTCATCAGATCATCAGAGCCTGAATGACCTTTCCTCCTTGGTCAGGATGAGTCCCAACAAGTCTGACATCTAAACAAGAAAGGAGCTATTCCTTTATTTTTAATTTATGCATGAAAAGATCCAGCATGCAGGGGCTCAAAAACCCTAACCCTAATCATACAGACAAGCAACCATCTTCTGTTCTTGGATTGTATTTGTTTATTCTGGGCTGGATTGTACCACGCACCTTCTCCCCCTGTCCTGCACTCAGGGACCTACTCTTTCCACTTCACACTCATACAGAGAGCTAGCTGGCTGGCGTTATGGTATTTAATGATAAGCTGCTACTGTAGTTACTTTAGTGCTGTTGTAAATATCAATTAATGTCCATAACAAACCCATTGAAATATGGGAATTTAAATAGACATTGACTATGTTGACCTGGACACAAATATTACGCGATTAACCTATTTAAAAATGCTGCAGTGGACCTAAGGACGTGAGTCGTAATCAGAGTATGCTCTATGTAAGATGTTCACAGGAATATGAATGGAATATTTTTTTAGCAACTCATGTAACCACAAAAGTCAAAATAATGTCTTTTCATGAATCATTTTCTCAGAATTTTGGGGGTCATGTAAACATAGTCTATAGTCCACAGGGTCTTTATTATGGTTAGTTTGACACCAGCCATCTCAGTGTGTAATGATGAGAGGATGGTGTGAATCACTTTGCAAATCAGGATGTTCAGGAAATCCAGCTGCATCTGAGAAACTATCACACTTTAATTTTTTTATCTTGGGAGCATTTGACTTATCTACTTAAACCTTCAGTCCGTCTGAATCAGATCCACCATGATTTCCAGGGGAGATGGTCCTTGGATGTGGGCAGCAGCAGCAGCAGCAGCAGTGAGGTGAAGTGACAGCTCCAGGTGGCAGCGCAGGGCTTCAGAGAGGCTGAGCAGCAACTGTTGGCCTCACGCGGGAAGATAAATAATAAACCAACTGTGGCGCTGCTCCTCTGACAGAACAGAGAACAAGAGGTGATGTCGAAGGAGGGCAGCAGTTCAAACCTCTGCACTTAGGGTTTGGCATGGATCGTTCAGGCCTGGAGTTTTAATTAAACAGATGCCTCCGTGAATATTTCAACTTTTTCAAGAAATCGGATATGGACGGCGGTGATGTAATGTGTGGAGGGAGCAGCCAATAAGCTGAGGAGGCCATATAAAAGGTCATCGACCACAGTAAAGTCACACAAGTGCAGAGCTCCTCAATGTTGGAGAACATTTATTGTAGTTTTTTATTTGCATTCATTCACTTTGTTGACTATGACATGTAGTTTTTGATCATTAACTGAAATCGGACTTTGACTTTCTTTACTAAAATCCAACTGATATTAAATGTGTTCTCATTTCCCTCTTGCTGAAAACTAACCACTATATTCATCAACCATTATTTGTGGCTCATTTGTTAATGCGTTTTGCACATTTGACCTGAGTTTGTTGGACGCTGCTCATTGCTTCAAAATGTTTCCTAGAAATAAATTTGACTCAACTTGACTCCATAGCTGGATCCACTCAGGATCCAGTCTAAACAGGATTTATGCAGAGCTCATGTTTTACTCATTTTGCACGTTTAACTCATCATGTTTTATGTGTAGATCAAGTATTTCTATTTTTATGCACAAATGATGCAGTTGTTCAATGTGTTGTTTATTATTTTGTTTTTGAAGACATACATCAGTTGGAGTACAGAGCTTTATAAAGTTGTATGAGCTTTGAAGTGTATTAATTTATACATTTTCATAAATGCAATGGATGTCTGTAGCCCGGAATGTATTGTTATGTGTAAATTAAGGTTTAATAATGATAATATGCAGTTGTTATTACTACAAAGAAGTTGATTTTCAAAATAAAATATTTGAAAACATACATGTATATATGTATGTATGTATGTATGTATGTATGTATGTTTGTATGTAGTTATTTATTGAGGCCTATGTATATATATATAATGATCTTTATATACATAACTGGTTTACAATACACTACAATCAGAAGTGTTGTAAAGGATCAACCAATCGCCTAATTGAAAAGTCAATAACATCAAAGATTGAGATTGCAGGACACATATTGTGTTGTTGCATCTGAAACCTAGTACATGCCTGGTGGAGGCATAACTTGCTGGCAAGAGAGTTTAAACCTTTAACTTTTCAAGCTGTTTTAACCAGATGTCCGGTGAATGTATAGATGCAGGTGTTGTTCCTCCTGACAGAGCGGTTGTGGCTCTCGCTTCTGTCACTCAAACCACATCCTGAAACAACTGCCCAGGGGTGAGCAGGTTGGGGGGGGGGGGGACTCACCTGTGAGGCCTTCGCTCTAGTATACTTGTAAGCGGATCAAAGTGCTTGTTTAATATTTTATACTACCAAATCTCCATATGCCTATATTATAGTGTGTTATAAACAGCTAACTGGTCACTGCACCACATGAATTTCAAATTCAGAATCTCCACGCTGGCATTGAAGCATCTTAGTGGACAGTAGCGTAATATTTGACGTGACCAACTGTTTTTAATTTAAAACTCTTTGAATGCAGATTGATAAGGTTAACTGTTAGGCAAGAGGTTTACTGACCTCTTCTGCTCACTGACCTGTCATCACAGACAAAGTTAAATGAGTGTTTCGTTTAAACAAACTGGCTGACCAGTGACCAGTCACCTGAGATTAACAGCTGCTGGTTCTGACGCTCTTGCTGGCGGCATAAATGGCTTGCCGCGCAAGCTGTGACACGTTTCCTTTTAACGGGGCGTGAGAGGGCGAAGCAGCTGGGTGACATGCAGCCCAGGGGTAGAGGAGGGACGTGGTGTTGCTGGTGTTGTGGTGGTCATTGGTTGCCCTCCCCGCCAGCTTACCCCCTCTCCAGATGCCCCACGATGACAGAGGCCCCTGCTCTGCGTCGCAGCAGGACATTTGGCACTGACGTGAGCTATTGGTTGTTGCAGAGGCTGGAGCGTGCCAGGCGACAGCTGCAGGGCTCAGGATCCCTACACATAACAACCCCCCAACCAAAAACACATCACCATTACCCCCAGCCCCTCAAAATCCTCAATAACCCTTCATCCACACCAGGCCACGCGGGGCAACGTCCTCCTCAATACGACCATTGTTGTGTTTCGGGTGGGCTAAGCCCTCCATATCGGAGGGATGAAGCCCTCCTCACACACACATATACACACAGCAGCGGTCATGAGTGTGACGGTGTGTTAACACAAGGCTAAGGATGATGGACTGGACTTTGATTGCACAGCAGCTGTTTGCTGTGTAGAGACGCAGAAGAGAAAAATCCACAGCTCACAAAATACTGGAATGATATTGTTCTCTTTCCATTTCTCCCTGCACGTGTTTCTTCTGACCCGTACACCATTAATATGTATTAAAACCTGGCTTGATTTGTTACACATTGTATTTCTTTATTGCACCGATTTGGTAAACCGTTACTTTCTCATCCTAAGTTAGGAGTTAAAAAGACAGATCTGTAGTCACCAGGAAAGAGTTGACATTTACTATCTGACGGCTATTCTGTGTTAGAAGAACTTGAGGTATTTTTCATTTTTAAACTACTTTGTATCTGCAAATAATTCTTGAGAGGCCTCAGAATGATTCAGTACCTAACAGAAAATGTCGATCTCTGTTCGTTTATGTTAATGAAGCACAAAGAGGCGCTAAAATGAAACGCAGCGACGGCCATAGTTACGTAACTCAATTGGGAAACCGATCAGTATTTACTGAAAGTGAGCGCAGCACAGCACAGCACACATACTGTGTGTGTGTCTGTGTGTGTGTGTGGGAAGCAGGTTATGTAGCTGACATGTTGCTTTGGACACCACCTGAACTCTGACCCCCGGTGTGGGTGTCAAGAGGAACCTGATGACACCCTGGCATGTCACGCTACATGTCACACAACTCAGGTGTCACAACTGCTACTGTGGGGAGGGAGAGGTGAACTGAGCAGCGTGTCTCTTCAGCAACCACTTGTGAGCGAGCTTGGATCTGTCGCCAGGGAAACTTGTTTATCTCAAGTTTCCCTGACGACTCAGCTTTTAAATCTGTGTGCTCTTAATTTAACATTAAGAGTGAGCTGATGACATACTTTCACACATCATAACCGCTCGTCCAAGCAAACGGGTGTAAAGCCTCTGTTTTTTAAGAGTTACATCCATAAGTCAACTCAAAACACCCGAATCTACACCTATCGCCATGTTCCTGGCTCTGCAAGATGAAGAAGATGATGTCAGTGGTTCCACAGGGGTACAGTGCGGAACCGGTGTCTCCCCCTTCTGGTAGTGAGAATAACTACACAGACAGAGCTCTGATAAGGAAAAGCCACACAGTGACAATCTGTTTGTCTCCACTGACGACTACTTCCTCTAATAGACTCTGATCTTTCCTCAGAGCGTAGATCTGGAGAGAAATGTTTTCCTAGTTTTTCCCACCATAGGTCCACCCACCAGTAAGCATCGCTCCTGATGCAGCATTGAGGGAATGTTCTCACAGAAACCAGATTTAAACTGGTGCATGTAAATCAGCATTGTGTGAAGCTTGAATGTAACAGGTAATGTTTGATATGTTATTGTCCTGCACTCCAGCCTCGATCCCCGGGGGAATCTCAGAGTACTTGCTGAAAATCTGTTCACATCTTTTCTCTTTTTAAGGACAAAATAATAAATTCTTCTGCACAAACACCCACATTCCAGTCAGCGTTATGGGGTGTCCTGCGTCCTGTGTTCCCCCACTTCCAGTTTCTCTCTAAACTGTCAAATAAAGACAAATTCCTAAATCTAGAACTTTTTTTTGTACTTTGTCAGTTCATGAAAGCAGAACAAAGTGAAAGAGACCGAACCAGAGTAGGATCCTGAATTGATCAGCCCAGTTTTTGTCACACGTCTAAAGTCTTCACGGTTGTGCTCATGCTTGTAGTTAAGCAAAGCAGCACTCAGAGAGAGTGGGAGGTGTGTACCTGATACATAGTCCTTGGATTGCACTCAAACATAAAAAGTGACAAAATATAATATACTGGCGTGTGTGTGTGTGGGTGTATGTGTGTGTGTGTGTGTGTGTGTGGATGTGTGCCAGTGAAACACTCTTAACTGTTTGATTTACTCTCAGCACTGACACTGAGACCACACTGTTACCAGATCCGCCATGAAACCCGAAGGACCTGGAACCCACCTCATCAGCACCTTAATACACACACACACACACACGCACACACTTTGGCCTGAAGTCTGTTAAGTGGAGAAGTTTTGGCTGCTGTCAACCTAACTTTTTTTTTAAAATAGTCAATGCATAATAAACTCTCATGCTGTTTAATGGTTTAAATCATTAACAGTGGAATTCCATCAATGACATCTTCATTTCAGTTAATTTATTAATCTACTTATTTCCAACATAAAAGTTATTATGGAACAGCATTTTTTTGTTGTACCATTTTTTGTTTCGAAAAAAATATAAATATTTCAACTACCCAGCAGAGGCTGGTTTTCTGGGTTTATCAGTTAGTCTAACTTTACAGCAGTGTTATGAACCAGCCACAGATCATGTGATGGGGATCTACCTCCCCCAAGACCTGATGATATGATAACTGGAAACTTTTCACATTATAACTTGAAACTTTCCACGTTAGAATCTGCTGCGGGTCGTTTTTCTTTATTTTTCAGGAGTGACAGCAATGTGCTCCCGTACTGATCCATGTTCCACGGTCAGTTAAGCATACGGAGCACCATGCCTTATTCTGCTCTACACTTGCCAATGACCACATCTGTTCTCTGTAACTTCCTTCTTCAAAGGGCCTGAGGGCCTCGGCGGCTTGGCTGATATGGGACAATTCTTCCTCATTCAAGGTGTTTCTCACAAAAAGACAAAGTGCTGTTAAAGCGCCTTGTTGTTGCTCACAGTCTCCAACATGGAGAATGCTGAAGCTTATCGCGTCCCTATCTGTGCTCTGGCAATTGCTTTTGAAGTTGTACTATTTATAGCTTGTCGGATGCTTTGCAGCGATAGTGAAAGAACCGAACAATAGAATGAAAGGAACTATGTGAGTTTATATATTATGGAATGTAATAAATATTAAACATATGTTACATTATAAAGTCATTAATAGTGTGACAGCAGGTCAGACGGTGTGTGAGCTTGTTTTACTTTAAGGGATAGTTCACCCAGAAATGAAAATTCACTCATAACATCTATCTTTTCAAGACACTCGTACAGAGGTATATGTTGTTGTTTTTTTCTGTTGCTTTTTTCTGTCTGAAGAGGGTTCACACATTTATTTAATTGTATTGGATTTGGCTACAACACTGTTTACCCCTGAAACTCAAGAAGTGTTTTGCAGACTTAAACACTTCACCCAGTCCTCCATCTGCATACTGGTGAGTAGATAATAATTTCTTGGTAAACTATCCATTTAAGTGTTGTTGATGATGTGGTGGAGTCATCACAGTGTGACCTCTATGTGTTGATGTTTACTGACCATTTGAAGTGGGATAAAGACCTTTTTAGAAATTAAAGACATTTTCTTTGGTACTAAGTGCTTTTTTATTTATATTAAAGTTGAAATTATGGTTTCATAAAACCAAGTATAGAAGTACAGAGGTATATAAGCATGTTATTGAACATCAGTTGTGTGCTTCACATTTAAACACTAGAGGGAGCTGTTGAATGATTATTGGTGCTATCCGTGTTAGTCACTTTAATGTCATTATTATTCATATTTTTCACATAAAAACACATGTTTTCTTTTAAGAAGAATAATCTAAAATAATAACTTTCATATGGAGTTGGACTGGAGTTCTATTTTAAACTATATTGATCTCTTGTGAGGTGCAGTGCAGATCAGTGCAGAGAGCCATAGCCACAGCAGCGAAGGACCCTCTGATATATTGATCACTCAGTTTAAATTCTTGTGACTCTCGTCAATAATTAATGAAGTGTAAAAAGTTCAGAGTGATGTGTGCATCTGAACACCTGATGGCTTCAGTCTTTTGATACTGAGTGTAAAGAATGAGGAGTAGAGTCTTGACAGGGGCAGTGATACGATGAAGGGCGGTGGCTCTCATGTACATGTTTTGACCTTTTTTGAATGTTGAGCTCAGGATGGTGAACAGTGTTTGAGAGGCAGAACTGCCTCAAACTGTAGGAGGTAGATTTCAGACTGAAGGAGTCGGAAAGTTTGGATATGCGGATGTTAAGGCTTTTTATAAACACTGTAAATTCCTGTGATGGCAACTTTCCCGGACTGATATGGCTTTTGTCTGAGAGAGAGAGAGAGAGAGAGAGAGAGAGAGAGAGAGAGAGAGAGAATGTAAAGAAGGTGCCCAGCACCTTCTTTACATTCACAACAGCCCTTCTGAGAACAACAATATGTCCTTGTACTCAAATGAATATCAGTACAATACAATAAGAAGCCTTGCATCTTCCGCTCCTGCAATTATTTCTCAATATATCCTGTTTTAAACAAATGAATGGGTTCAGTCACTGGAGTATCTTAGGAAGTGTTACAAACATGTATGCATATATTTCTATTTTTAGAAGGGACATTGCCACTACAGCGGCTTCATCTTCAGGTAGCATGGAGAACTTATTTTAATCTCACTTTTAAGATGTCACTTCTGCCTGAGATCTGATTTCAGTGTGAGCCAGACAACAAGCAGATGTGGTCTGGATTTGTCTTAACTAGGTTACAGAAACAAGATTAGATTTGTTTGTTGACAACCTTTTCTTTCCATTACCAAGACAAGATTTTGAGAAGATGGCACCAACGCCATGAAGCATTGACTGTGACTATGTCGATCTGCTAAATATATATAATGAAAAAAGAAGAGACTTAAATCATTAATAATAAAAACAGGCAAGAAAGAGACACAATATTACACTTTTGTTTCTCACATTGACATCATGAAAATGTTCTTTCTTGAAAGGTTGAGCTGTACATTTCCAATGTGTAATCAAATTATCTCTGTGGTGATTCATCAAACCAGTAGCGCAATGTGATCAGACTGACATCAGTACTGAGAGGCTCCAGTCTTGCAGATCACAAACCTGAGGAGACACCTGAAACCATCACACAGACACTGAGATAACTGTAAGGAAGAAATAATATCAAGCCACTTACTCAAGGGAGCAGAAAATGTTGCATTTTTCTTATTGAATGAAACAATTTTGAAAGCATTTTGCGGAAGTTTGAGTTAAAATGCTCATTGTTGGTCTGGAATAAAACAAGATGAACTTTGTTTCAGTTTTTATTTGATTATTCAACCTGGTCATCCGGAGTAAAAATCGAAATAGTGAGGTTGACTAAATATGCCCAAAACTCAAGGGGACAGAGTGAACAGGATTCAAGGGGAAACCTGATTATTTTGCCTTTGTTACTTTACATTGAATCAGACAAAGCCACCATATTGCCGCCCCCATGTGTGATCTTACAGTAGATCATATTCTGGCATTCTGAAATCAGAAGTGTGATGTGTAAACGTCAGCTTCCTCCCACATTCCAAAACCTTGCAAGCTGATTGAAGAATAAATTGTCCATATGTGTAAATGTAAGTCAATCAATCAATCAATCAAATTTTATTTGTATAGCCCATATTCACAAATCACAATTTGTCTCATAGGGCTTTAATATGGTGTGACATCCTCTATTCTTAACCCTCAGCTGGAGTAAGGAAAAACAACTACAAACCCTTTCAACAGGGTAAAAATACATAGAAACCTCAGAGAGAGCCAGATGTGAGGGATCTCTCTCCCAGGACGGACAGAAGTGCAATAGATGTCATGTGTAGAGGAGAACATCATCAAGTTTCAAGTTTTTAGCAGCATTGATGAGGGTAAATATTTTTTAAGGATAACTTTGATACTATATATCAAGCAGTCCTGCTGAAATCATAGTCTCTGGTCAGCAGCCAGCAAGATCATGATCCGCCATCCAGATCGGATCCACTATAGTTCATAGTCATTGTCCACTGCCGCTTATTGAGATCCATCATCAGACGCCACCTCGGTCGTGGTCCATCACCATTATATGATGCCAATGCGACACAGGATTCGCCATTACCACTACGATCAGCCCGCACGATGTAGAATCCGCCATACTGGATCCACCATTGCAACTTCTGATGCGCGATCCACAATCGTAATCCATGGTGCGGCCACAGCGGGCCCGGATCTGCGGGCGATAAAGCAAAGGGACTAGGTGTGAATGATTGTTTGTCTCTGTATGCCAACCCTGTGATACGCTTGGGATTCCCAGGGTGAACCCTGCCTCTCGCCCAATGTCAAATGGGATTGACTCCAGATGCATTGTAATGGAGTCACACATT
This sequence comes from Platichthys flesus, assembly GCF_949316205.1. Lineage (NCBI taxonomy): Eukaryota > Metazoa > Chordata > Actinopteri > Pleuronectiformes > Pleuronectidae > Platichthys > Platichthys flesus. The sequence goes on along the minus strand of NC_084950.1, from coordinate 22,128,701 downwards.
GACTGCTGTCTTTGAAAGATAACGTTTTTTAGAGACAAATGTTGTTTGTGTTGGTCAACTTAGCTTCTAATGGGTTTTTATCTGATTACAGTGTGTGTTTGTGTGTGTGTGTGTGTGTCTGTGTGTGTGTGTGTGTGTGTGTGTATGCGTGTCTATCTGTGTGTGTGTGTGTGTGTGTGTGTGTGTGTGTGTGAGTTGGTCTCAGTTGTGGGTTTGTGGTGGTTGCTCTCTAAACGCATGTCAGTTTTAGTTTACAGATGTCTTTCTGTCAGTGCCCCTGAGCCAGGCACTGACCACAGACCTGCTCATCCTCTAACTCAAACACAGGAGGAATCCCCTCACAGAGTTTGTGTGTGTTTGTGTGGATGGGTGTGTGTGTGTGTGATGAATGGTGAAGACATGTTTTTTTATCTATGTAATGTCCTCTGAAGTCACAGCGACATGACTGTGTGTGTGTGTGTTGTTGTGTGTGTGTGTGTGTGTGTGTGCTGGGGCATCATGTCTCTCTTGGCTGCCCGCCTCACTCTCTCGCTCTCTTTCAGAAGGCAAACCAGACCTCTGTGTTTTTTCCTCTTTCGGCCGCTCTGATTGGTCACCAGAGAGTCTGTCTCCAGAAATTACTCTAATCCTCTTAGATAAAACAGAGCTCTCGTCCAATCCTCTGCTCAAACACTCCCCCCGTCGCTCTCTTTCTGTCTCTCCTTCTCTCTCTCTCCATAGGGAAGCGATGCTTTAATCCAAGTGGATTATGTTGCAAATTGGGCGACAGTGGAGACGAGTGGCTGCAAAATCTGCTGCAGGCTGCTGACTACGTATCTTCCAAAATATCTGCCAGGTGGAGATATCAACCCACTTGTGACTGGTCCTGGGTTCATGTGGAGTTACCTGCAAGAGCCTGGAAACACCTTGAAGAACTTGGGGCAGTTGCAGAGGAAACGTCTTTGGTCACATTTTTTATCGGCAGCCTCTAAGAAGGACCTCTTTACCTCTTGTTAGTTGGACCTGGCTAAGTTTAAAGTCAGTACAAAAATCTTCTGTAAGTTTCCCAGAAGACGATGAGAGGTAGCCAGCAGCAGAAAAGCTTTATGGAGACCTGAAGGGAAGCATTCAGGGTCCAAAACCCACTTCTGTCACCATCACTATCTTCTCACTTAAGCAGCATGAGGAAGCCTTTTACTACAAACCCCTTATGATCTCTTTGAACTTTCAGAGCTGATCTCGGGTTGTGACACTGCCTCCAAAACTTTATAGTCAGATCCGTGAGGAGCTCGAGCTCGAGTTTAGAATAGGGATGGATGGGAGAAAGTTCCTGAGGATTCTGGGATTTTTCTGCCTGTGGATTACAGCTCAGGCTCAGATGAAGATCCCACCTGAGACGTAAGTGTCCATTCTTCACTTGGACCTTAGTTCTCTGCAAGAACACAATTTACAATTACAGACATATTAATAGTTTCCACTTAATTTGTACATTTCACTACATATTAGAAGTAAGGGGTCCATATATTTGTCATAATTTTAGAAGCATTACCAAAAAATGCAACCTGACACATTCGGTATTTTCCGGTAACGTTGAAAGCTAATCGAGATAATAAAGCCTGATGGGAGTGACTGATGCATCAATAGGTCAGTAAGAATAAAACTGTACTAATATGAGAATGTACAAAGGGACGGGAATAAATGTTATATTGTTATGTTTTGTAAATTCACATTAAGGAGCCGAAGTACATGATTCAATAAATCTAAAATAGGAGGGATCCGGGCACCGATATTTGAAATTTAAAGAAATAGAAACATGCTTCAAGGTGAAATTTTAATATTGAATTTAATTGTCAGCAATGTTGTTAATATCCTCCAAAAGGCTTTATGTTTTACCTGTTATCGTTAACAATAAACAAAAATAATAACACATTTAAGATATGTCTGTAAAGTGAGTGACTAAATGGGATTTCAGTTGTCGTTTCGGTTTTAGTTAGTTCTGCTCCCGGGTGGAGCTCAAAGGTTGTATTCCATGTGCTTTTGAGCAAGGCGTTGTAGGGCGGCGTCCAGTCTCAGTGTTTCAGTCTGTGTGGATGTGACGCCTATAGAAACTTTGTTCTGGATAAATGGAGCTGGAGACAGCAGACTCCCAGAGTGCACTTGCTTGTCACGAAAACCCCAGGAGAATAACGTTTGTGTCCACAGGCGGCAGATTTCCCTCAGGATTCGCAGAAAGCTGCTTTCCTCTGCCCATGACTCAGCTCAGAGGTTGTTGCAGCTGCTTTCAGTTATCTCCTATCTGCTGTCTCATTAGAGGAATTAACCAGAGAGATACACCTCTTAAAGGAGATCTATCATGTTCTTTCGCAGATCTGTATTTTTTCTGGGACTCTTTAGAGAAGCTCAACGTTATTCCCTATTCAAAAGAAGACCTTATATATCTCCAACCCCCCGTTATGCAGCGGGCACCAGGTGCTGTGTGGGCTCCGCCTCATCCTTTCACCAGTGTGGCTGCTCTGAAGTGTTCAATTCAATTTTAAGAGCTAAATCATAACATATTAAGATCAAGACCTTAAAATGTATAGAAAAACTAACAGTTCCCAAAATGAGCACTCTACCTCACGAGGGAGAGGAAAACTCCCTCGTTAACTGGAAGAAACCTCCATCAGAACAAGACTCAGTGTGGGAGGCCACCTGCCTCAACTGGTTTGGTTGAGCGGAGTTGGGTGGAAAAGAGGGGAGAGAAGAGAGAGAGATGGGGGGGTAGGGAGAGACCATGCATGAACAGTTGTGTACCATCATATTTAAGCTCTGTCAGATTGGTTGTTATAATGAATATAATAATAATAATCTTCAGTTGCACCTTGGCGTCATCAGGTGTTTCAGCCTTTTAATCATAGTAACGCTAATAGCCGAGGCTGAGGGTACGTAGAGGCTAAACGTAAATCTGACTGGCTGCTGGCTTGTGTGGCAGTGCTATGAAAGCCACGTGGCCCGCTCAGTAGATCAGACATCATCACATCCATGCCTTTTTTTTTTCTAAATACTAATCTCATAGGCAACTAAATTTGGTTTGCTTTCCTATAAAATGTTTTCTATTTTAAGCAGTGATTTAAAGATGGTGGTGATCTAGAACAGAGTGTAGAGAACAAAGATTACAGCAGGATCTTTCTGTTCTGTGAATATTACACTCATCACCTGCTCATTGTGAGAGAGCCTTTCCATCACAATTCATATGTGTTTTTCTACATATACCCCAGTTGTAGATTGTTCGGGGCTGGGGAATGAACTAAAATGCCAAATGAAGTGTCTCTTATCTGTCTGCTGCCATACATCAAATGTTTGTAATCCTACTCAAGTAGACTGATCTATGAGAACGTGCTGTGATCGGAGCAATGACCCAAGAGTCTGTGACGAGCTGAGGTTGAAAAGAGATGTTGTTCAGTCTGAACATGGACTGTGAATAATGATGCACAACATGTCTCCATTGCTCTCTGTTGGCTTGCTGCAGTATATGTCAGTAACCCTGCCTTATCCATGTTCATGTATTGGACATATTAAAAAGAACATATTAATCACATTTTTCACAAAGATTTCTGTAATTTTAAATAGTTCATATGGAACTGATGTAGGATCAAATGTTCATTTTCAGTAAGTTTGGTTTTAGTTAGTTCTACTTTGTGAGAAACTGGGACTCACTGTATGTCTGTACTGGGACAGGAAGACTTCAGAGCTTAACAAGCCTCTGGTTTGTGAAAGTTCTTCACAATCAAATAATTAATTGTCAGTGTATTTAGTGGTATATAGCTTTAGCATACACCATTCTAACTCACTGTATCCATGGAAACATCATATTCTACTCTAAATGTAAGGGAACAAGGACCCTTATATCTGTGAAAACTTTTAACGGGACATTTTCCAAAATACTTTGCTGGGACAGGACAATTATGTTCAAGTTCATATTCATTACATGAATCCAGGTAGCTCAACTATTAGCATAGGATGGGACATCAAATGTTTTTCATTTTCCGGTTTATTAACAATACAATATAAGAAGGACAAATGATACACATATTTGCAAAGTCTCTTGTCTAGTTAAAGCAATTCAAACTTACACACACAAATTGTTACACAATTAACAGTATTCAGGGGTAGAAATGAGATCCCACAGCTATCTGCCCGATTAGCATCAACATGTCCGGCTCCCTGCAGCTGCAGTCCTGCACCTCTGCAGCCTCCTGCAGGACACAATCTCCCTCCTGCAGCACCATCTGTGGGGCCGGCATGGCTCGCTGGCCATCGGCCACACAACGCCAGCCCGGGTCACCTTCTATCCTGACCCACATTTGCCATTCAACCAACCAGGCCCAGACAGAGAGACGGCCACTGTCAGATACACCTAAACCCCTGAAAAGCTGCGGTTACTGATTAGTAATCCAGAGATGAAGAGATGTGGCTGTGACTAAGGTTTATAAAACTGTGAGCTTGGATCTAACAACTCTGACAAGTTTTCACAGCTTCCAGCTCGAACTCACCATTGTTACCGGAGATTTGTCTATAGTACACCTCACCTACGTTTACAAGAGGGAGGTCGGTTATGACCTTTGCTGGTTACAGGACGTGTGTTATGCCACTAATTCAGTTTCTTTGTTGGGGATTTTGAGACAAGCCTGGGTCTTAGCCTTTACATATTGGTCTTCTGTTGTCCTGCGTTGCTGTGTATAATATCGCATATAAAACAAGTTTCATTCGTGTGAGGCACAAAGTATGTCCCTGACTCCCACATTACAGAATCATCAGGTATTTCTGGTTTCTTGTAAATTATCTGGTAGCTTTCTGAGAATGCTGTTCTTTGAACATTCTGAATGTTGGTGATTTCTGACACCAACAGTTTTTGTTCTGTTTTCATTTTTTCCTATTGGATGACGGTGACCTCCTAAGTTAGATGATGGCTGTGTTACATCGGTCTTTGTGATTCGGCTTTAATCTGTTTGACAGATCAGCGTCAGTACTCATCTGATTTTGAGTGTGTGTGTGTGTGTGTGTGTCTATGTGTGTGTGTGTGTGTATGTGTGTGTGTGTGTCTGGTGTGAGCGGGGTGGGGGTTGGAATTGGTAACAGATTGAAAGACACCGCAGGTACAGTTTGTTTCACAGACCTGTTTTAGGCACAAAATCTGGAGATGCTTTTCAAAAATGTTAATCAATTCACTGCAAACAAAGTTGTGACTTTTTATTATCTGCCACAGTTTTTCTGTTTCATTGTCTTTTGTCTCTTCATGTGATCCCAGTATGAATAATCTACTGGGATGGACAACATGACAGTTGCCCAAAAGCAAATCAAAAGCATCTCAATCAATAGTTCATTGACTCTGGCTCCTTAATGTTAGTGGATGGGGCATGGGCCAAATTAAATGTCAAATTGCAAAACAAATATTATTTCATTATCGGTAGTTACTATCAAACTGATGTATGTTTAGTGTCGAGGATAAAGAGTGATAAAGCTAAAGACTGATGCTCCAAGTGTTGGAACCCGGGATATTTTGGCATCATATGTAGTAGGAGGAAGTGCCTGCATTCCTTGTTGATATTGAATCAAGTCAGGATGGATAAGAAGCAATCTGGAAGTGGTTTTGTGTCTGTGTCCTAATTTCTAAAATTCTCGGTTTTTGCCCATTCAGACAGAAACACAACCCTGCAGTTGCCAAAATAAGACGGCCTTTTTGGGTCAGATGTCTTGTCTGGTTTGACATAGTTTCTTTTTTAATGACTGTTCAATTAATCCAATTTCACAGCAAAGATCAAAGATTTAAGGAAAAAGTCCCAAAACTGAAAAGAGATTTACGAATCAGAACTTTCCCTACTATCCTCTCCCATGAATCATCCCAGATTTATGTGATGTCCATGTAAACCAGGCTTCAGCTCAAACAAGCTCCAGCTTCAACAACTGCAACAGAAACATGCTGCTCACACACTGATTCTGCAGTATTAATCATGCATAATAATGTCATTCAGATAACCATTGCTTTCATTTCATACTTAAGTTTATGTACTTTAAAGGATCTGAACTGAATAATATTGATTATTTGTCAGTTTTTTGGTAGTTTCAGGTCCCCTTATATTGAGCTGAGCTCCCTATGCCTCCCCTGTTATTCATACACTGCCTGCAGCTCTCTGTGTTGTGTTGTTTTTGTGTTGCATTGTGTTATTGTGGGTTTGTTCTGGTCAAACACCTGCAGCTCTCTGCTGTGACCCAGATGAACAACAGATTATCTAAATCTCTGATATTTACCAGCCTTTTTCAGCCATTACTCGCTGCTCCTGCAGAGTGTCGCCTTGGCAACAGACAACCAAAAGGACAGGGACACATCCAACACACAATATACATACATAACAACCGTAACCACGTTACTGGCATAGGATTCTTCAGGCCAATTTAAGGCTTCAGCGATCACTGATCAGAAATCAGATGACAATATATCGGCCAAGCAATTCATTTTTAACTGAAATACATAACATGAACAAACACTTTTAAACACAATCACTTACATAAAGTTTTAAAAGGTCTGGCCAAGATATGTACTGAGTTGAAAAATAAACTTATAGTATAGTCCAAAACAGGGAAATAGGTCTAATCTATTCCACAGAATAAGACCTCTAAGCTCGGAGGCGAGGGGTTTCCAAAAATGTAGATTTCAATATTTTTGCCCCAGTTGTTTGTATATTCATACACGAAACAAGCCTATTTAGTTCCCTACTTAAAAGAAGAAAAACGTTTACGTTACACAATTATAGTACATTTTAAATATGTCTTATTAATGTCCCAGCATGTAAGCACTTGTACTTTATTCTTTCCACTTTATGCAACTTCATACTTATGTCAAACATTGCTGAGATAATTATTGTATTTTATACTTATTGGGGTATCATACATATTGCATGTCAGTGTCTTGCAAACATGTGTATGACATAGACAAGTACTCAACTAACTACCACTTAAGTAAAGTATGAAATATACCAGAAATATCAAGTACTCATTAAATATAACCGTCCTTGGCTTTCACTGTTCATTGTTGACCCTTGACTGTGGCTCAGGGAGTAGAGCGGGTCGTCCTCTAACCGGAAGTAAATTCAATCCCAGCCTTCCACTCTTGCATGCTGAAGAGTCCTTGGGCAAGACACTGATCCCCACATCGCCCCTGATGGCCGTTACTGTTTTCATACAGAAAGGGCTGCACGTAGGTGCACTGTGTGAATGTGTGTGTGAATGGTTGAATGGCAAAAACTTTGTGTGTTTTGAGTCATCATCAAGACTAGATGAGTGCTTCATAAATACAGAACGTGTTAACTGTTGAATTTCCCTACAATAATCATGCATCATATTTTCAGATGTTTTGTGTGTAAAATCTCAATCAGCAAAATGGTTAAAAATCAAATATAAATTGTATTTAGGTACAGAATGAGGAAATGTACTCAGTTACAGTCCACCACTGACGCAATGCCCTATGGTCTGCATTGTCTTGCTCTCCACTGTTGTGTTTACATGTTAATCATCCCTCCAGTTGAGGATGCTGTTGTGTTGCTGTGATCATGCTGCTCCACTGACGGCTGTTTTCTTTCAGGGTGCAGCAGTGGGCGACCATGTTCTCCGTTCAATTGCGAGACATAACCACCAAATACTCTGGCTCCCTGCTGCTACAGAAGGTAAGTCAAGTCCAAGCTTGGTTCATGTCAAATCCAATAACATGGAGAAAGCAGGGTTTGTGACCTATGCTGTAGCCAGTTACCAGGTGGTATTCAAGATGGGTTTTTTTCTTTACTTTTTGGGAGCCATCATGTCATCCATCTTTGAAATACAGTCCATAGTGTTTCCTGCTACTTGGCTGAGGCAAACAGGTGCAACGTGAAAATTCTGTGAATACTTTCTTCCCACATGATTTTTGAGTGTCTAAATGTGCTGATTATTGTCAAATTTAATGCCGAGGTTTATGGTCATTGAAACATTTTATATGACAGACTGCATTGGGTTTGCTGGACATGTCATTTTACTAACATTTGTCTGTTGTTCATTACAACAAGAAGAAAACAACATAATTCAAAATCTTTGATTGGGTTGGTTGTCTTCCTTAAGATCCTGTAGCAGGTTGACAGTTTGAGTCTTAAAGTCAAAATGAGTCCTGTAATGATATGATGTGATTTCAGACTGGATAACCTGGGGAGACTGCAAAAGTGAGCGTCAGTGTGTGAATCCTCATCTGTCTGTGTGTGTGATAGCTTCCATCTGTGTGGGTGTATGCACACACACACACACACACATTCAGAGATCATGGTAATGCCCAGATTGAGGGCCGAGCCCTCTTTACCAGCGTCGGGATTTGTGGCCTGTTCTGATTTCAGACATTAACATTTATCTGTCAGATTTAGATTTATCAGAAGCTGCCTGCGGCGTGTCTGCTTTCAGACACACAAAGCACCTCCTGCTGTAAAAACACACAACGCAACAACAGGCCTGTAAAGAAACTAAACCCATCCTAAAATAACCTGTGATCGTGTCGTTGTTTTCCCTCTCCAGTTCCATGCAGTCGTTTTCCTGCATGTTTTCTCTTGTTGTGAATGAAATGATGCATGAGGAGTAAACAGATAAAACAGATATACAGAAACCTTCCATTTAAAACCAGATAAGGGCTGGACCACATATAATTGATTGATTCCATATTGGCAAGAATACAAATATTCAATCTTGACTTCAATGATGTTTTTGCCACTCTCACTTGTATATGTCAGGTTTCTAATTTTCACTTTCATCAGACAGGGAACCATGATGCTAAAGAGGTTGTGTGGACAAGATGTGCACCTAGCAGTGTTGTGCAAGTTCACACCTCTCATGAACTAGTTCAAAGTTCAGTTCACACAAGTAAATATGAATAGTTCACGTTCATAGTTCACCATTTAAATTCTGAACTAGTTCATAGTTCAGGTCATTTCATAGTTTAAGGTGGAAAGTGAGCCATTTTTGTAAGAGGCCAGAGCTGTTGTGTTGCAGGTATGGCCTGCCCCTATAAGGAAAGTTTGTAGTGTGTGACGTAGTGCACCTGGGTATTGTGGGAAGAGACGTTAAAAGTGTGTTGATAAGGAGAAGTGACGGACCACCTAGAGGTGATGCGAGTGTTGCTCCTGCTGTATATCCGAGAAATGAAGTGGCCGCATTCCAAGTAAAGAAACATCTCCTCCTCCTTCTTCACGGAGCGGTCCGGACAGCTGGTTACCAGCCAGACAGCGAGCCAAGATAACCCGTGAGCCGAGCTCCAGACTATGGCCCGGAGCCGAGACACTGGCCAGAGAAGAAAACACTTGGAATACGTTTCTTGTTTTGTGTGCATGTGTGTGTGTGCGATGAATCATGGGTAACGTAGTGCGAAGTCGAGTTACTTGGTTCAGGTTAGGCTACATCGCGGACATTTCACGGGCACTGAGCAACGACATGGTGCAAGCATTCGATTTAGACAGCGTCTCTCCTCAGGAGATGGAAAACATTCTGTAACATTTTAGCTAGACCTCAGATAGTATTGTAACGGACTGGTAGTTAGGTTTATGTTCTGTTCGACTGCTATGTGTTTGTTATGACTTGTGTTCAGCTAACTACACCATGTCAATAAGTATTGGGATTTCCAGAGGGTCAGTGAACCAATCGGGGTGGGGTAAGTGACAGTTCTAGACCAATGGCTGGAGAGTTACCTGGCATGACAGGCTCTCATTGGCTGATGAGTTGGCATGTCAAGGGTGAATGAGGAAGGGGAGTGAAGAACACAGTGGTGGATGATAGGACTGTCGGAGTTACAACAAGAAGTGTGTCGTGTTCGCTGGACTTTAATAAAGTTACACATAAAGAGAGAAGTTTCCTGTCGTATATAAGCAAGGACGCTGAAATATGAACGTGTTCACCGTTCAAATTCATTATTGTCATTGAGTTGCGTTCAGTTCATCGTTCTCATAAAAGTGAACATGTTCAATGAACGCGTTCTTTTGCGTTCATTCATGCACAACACTGGCACCTAGATATGTTAATAGAGATAATGTTCTCCGAGAGCAGAGCCATCCTTGTTCTTAGGTCTCATCAGAGGTGCTCAGGAAACAAGCTGGTGAGGACTGATTCAGAAGCTCAGTCAAGTAGCTCTGTGCCAAATCATCCAGTGAAGATTCAACAGGAACACTTTTAAATCAGTTTAAATCAATCAACACACAGACAGCTGCTTCTGAGATTTGGTCTGGCGGTTACAGTTTGAACAAACTGAAGTCGAGCAGTCGGGTAAACAGTGGATAACAATAATCCAAAAGAACGATGACGATGGGGACGAGGATGATGAGTCAGGTCCTGTCAGTGGAGCTTGGTTCTTAGCTCCTGGTGGAAGCTAGTGAATCTCAACCCCCAACAAAAACAATTGAGGTATTAAGGCTGTGAGTGACACATGGACACTGAGCCTGTCTTAACCCAACCTCACTTAGTGACACTTCTGATCACAAGTGGATTGCATCAGGTCAGTTGTCGGATTCACATCCTCCCACTTAAAATTATTAAATCTGCTTATTATAATTTAAACTGATTAAGGTAATAACAACTAGTTGCATTTGAGATGGAACTAGACAATTGTCATGCTTTGCGTTAAAAATTACTAAAATGACAAATCCAGTATGAAAACAGTTAGTTTCTATTTGACTATTTCAACAACTTTAATTTAATCATTTACTATTAATTGCAACGCTATATGCATCTGATACAGATATGAGTATTATTATAATTATTACCTCCGCGAAGAAGGTTATGTTTTCATCTGCAATAGTCTGTCTCTGTGTTAGTCAGCAGGATTTGGTAAGAACTACTACACAGGTAACTGTGAAACGTGGTTGAGGGAGGCGGTGTGGGTCAGGGAAGAAGCCATTATGTTTTGATGCAGATCTGGATCAACCGATGGATTTAGGAGTAATAGTAATATTTTAAAAATGTTCCTTGATTTCTCACAGATTAATTGCTTGACAAAAAACTGAAATGTTCAGGAGGGTCTGGGTAGAGATATGCACTACTTTGCAGATTCTCCTATGAGTTGTTGTTCTTGTATATATGTTATTTGAATATAAAAGACTCTTGGACATCTGTTACCATGGAAATCTTCCCAAATTCCATTTGTAGGAACATTGGTTTTCAAGGCCTTTAAGGTCACTATCTTCCCACAGAGATTCATTGAAACACTGTTTTTGTAGCTGATGTAGCAGCAGTAGCAGTAGATGACTGCTGGTATTATTATGTTTCTGTCAGAGAAACAGAAATTATGTGTGGCCAAAATTAATCTTTATTCTATTAAGAGCCTCCAGGATCAGTTACAGGAAACATCCACTGACGTTACACAAATGTTTGGCCCTGCTCTATTCCCTTCAGGCTTGCTTGGACTAATTGGAATTAGTAGATGACTTAATTGAATGATTCAGAGTGTAAATAAGCAGACTAGGCCGTCCCTTCTCTCTCTCAGCTGACTGATCTGCCTCTAGCTTCTTGATCCAGAGAAAGGGACCTGATTACCGTAGTGTAAAAGATTTATTCTGAGGGTTTCTCACAGTCTAATTAAATCTGCCAACAGCAGGAGATAAGTTTCTGGAAATATGGTGAAATGAAGTACATCAATGTTAGATTAATGCCAAATTATTTAATTCGCACTATAACCTTGAGACAGAAGCTCAGGCTCAGCTTTTAAATCACAACCTGAGACATATTGTTTCGTTTTATGATGGAAAACTCAAATTAGCTCATAGACTTCTGGGGATATACAAAGGGCTTATAAACAGAGTTATGGTATTTTTGAAGTCACGTTTAAAGTTTAAAATCTGTTTTTGTTTCCTCTCAGAAACTGAAAGACGTGGAGTCCATCATCAAGATCGTGAAGATTCAGGGAAATGACTTGGTGAAGGATTATTCCGATGAAATCGAACGAATGTTGGGAAGCAAGATGAAGTCTGTGAAGGTGAGGATGAGGAAGACTTTCAAATGTAAGGAGTGAGATGGACATTATCTGGACGGTATGCCACAGTAGTTTTAGTAAAGCAGCTCTTATTTACATTTCTATAAGAATAATGCCAGTGACAATCCAAAATTTGTGGTAGTGAAGAACCTGCAAAGAATTATCAGCTAAATCGAGAGCTCCCATTAACTTTACAGAGCTTAAGGTGGGTTCCAGCTCATAATTTAGCTGTACAGACAGAAATATTTATATTTTTCCGCATGAGCTGGTGGAGACCAAAAGAAGAGGAAAACGAGAGGGAATATTGGACTCAGATTCATCAAGTGGACACAAAATGAATAATATTCGATTACATTTTACTGGTATAGCGCCAAAAAACTAAAAAACTGTATATCAAGGCAATATAGGTTCAAACCTTGAAATTATAGAGAGACCCAACAGGTCCCACAACAAGCAAACATTGATGACTGTGGAGAGAAAAAACAGAGGAGAAGCAGAACCAGACTCAATGAGGATAAGTAAGAGAGAGAGAAAGAGAGAGAGAGAGAGAGTACAAACAATTGGAGAGAAAACAAAAACAAAGTTAGGCCCTTTAAGCAATCTAACAATATTACACAGATGCGAGTTAGGTTTTACTGTTAACTGCTAATGATCTTTTGAAATCTATTACGACAATCAAATACATTTACAGTAAAAAATATCACCTTATCCAGGCTAATATTATACAAATGTTGAAACTCTCCCCCAGTGACATGAAACCCTTTTGCGTGCTGTGTTTTGTGGTCTGATCTGTTCATTTCTATTTCTTCCCACAGAGGTTAGCAGAGTCGGCAGAAGACGCTGACCTCTACCATGACTTCAACGCTTCAATGGCGGTTAGTTTTTGTTTGTCTTGACCAGTTGAAATGTACAGGGCTGTCCCGGCTCTTTGCATGTCTGTGACAAGGTCAGGGCCAGGAGCCTCATATATACCAAACAATTGAAATTAACCTGCAAATTTTTTATAAAAAACACAACCATCTCATTTCTATCAGTCAAACTTTAATTTGCTTTGCTTTGACTCTAAGCTGAGTGCTAGATTTCGTATCAGTGTCTGGATAAGAGGCAACAGCGGGCCACTTCACAGGGGACACTGCAGCAGATTGACGCTTTAAAGCCTCAGCTTACACCTGAAACTAGATTAGATCAAACTTCACTGATCCTGTATGGAAACTGGGTCGACAGTGCAGCAAAGACTTCGACATACAGAGAACACATACTGTGACACACTAAGGTCCTGTGACTCATGTGGAAGTGTAACAACAAATGGTATGCTTTCTTTTATTGCTTTAAATAACTAACAGTACCTAGATCATCTCCAGGAGTTGTGTTTGTATGATTGAACATGCAACTCTATTAAAACCAAGCTATATATTTTAATTTATTTCAAAATAAGGTACCTATTATTTCATACGTTTTCCACGAATATGGGGAGGACTCAAATAGCCCTACAAAGTTCTGTGTTTAATTTGTTTCAAAGTAGGCCGACACTTGCCTCTGTATTTTGTTTGTTTGTTATTTTGTTGCTTTTCTGTTTGAGTAGCTGGCTGAAAGCAAAGAAGTAGTAGGCTTACCTTTTATTGGTAACCTATCTGTTACGGTTCATTGTTTCTGAAATAAGAGGCCTGACTGCTATGTTCACAGCAAACTTGAAAAAAAGAAAATGTTAAGCAATGGTTTAACTGCACTATAGGCTGAGTCCTTGTTTACCTGAAACGTGCACTTTATAATTTTATTTTGTACCGCCCTGTTTGGCAATGTTGTTTTTCAATAAAACATTTGCATAAAGCAAGACAGCATCGACTTTTCCATGTTGATAAGAGCATTAAAACGGAAAAAAAAATCATGGAAAATAAATAAATTAAGGGACATTTGGTATAGTTACAAATTTGCGATTAATAATATATTAAACATTTTAATCGTTTGACAGCACTAATAACCCTCCACAATCATTTGCAGATAATATCTCCGAATACCAACAACAATACAATACAAAGAAATATGAATGCTCGGATATTATTTATATATATATATATATATATATATATATATATAAAATATGTTCAACTGAATGACTCAGTGGCAGGACAGGACACAATATAGAAAAGCACTATATTGGTCTTAATGGCCATTATGACTTATTAATAGCCAGCTGCATAGATATCTCCTATTACGAAATATCTAAATTCTACGTGAAAGTCTCAATGAAATCTCAAGACAACCAAATAAACCTGGTTTAAATTTTGTATTACAATAAAGCGGTACAAATAGACATTGCCAGAATTACTCAATACTTACATTTAAAAAAAACTCTCATTCATGTGCATTCTTTTTACTTTGGTATTTTGACTTTCGTTTCCTACTGTGCTTTTGATATTGCCATTATTTAGCTCAATGTGGTTGGGTGTCATTCCGGTCAAAGATTTTGGATACGAATCACAGCCCCTCGCTGAACCGACTTCAGCTGATTTATGGTGCTTTATTTTCGCACAGGGTGTTTTTTTCATCCTCAAAAGACTCTTTTGATGTCTCCTCTCAGTTTGATTACTATAACTCCATGCTGATCAACACGATGGACGAGGACGGGAACTACATGGAGCTGGGCGGGGAGTTTCCTCTCGAGGAGAACGAACATTTCAACAACCTGCCGGTGAACATGGTTCAGAGTGACATCCAGATTCCCACCAATGTCTACAACAAAGGTCAGGGGTTATCCTTTTTCAAATAGTATATTAATTTACATTTTGCCAGAAATAAAAGTATGATGAATAATCCCTGAATTGCAGAGAGCTTCCAGATGCATTGTAGCAAATGATATGCAGAGAGCTGCCACTGTATTACTAAAACTTAAAAGCATGATTATTCTCAGATAAGTTCTGGAGCTCTAAGAGTATCGATTTGTACATGACTTTGAAGTAGTTTTTATATGTTTATTCATGTTAAAGATGAGATAACAGCATTGGAAAGTGTAGGTTGCACCATACCTAAAAATGGGTGTATTACTGTATTTGTGTTCTCTGTCTTGTATGTGCAGATCCTAACATCCTCAATGCCATCTACAACTCAGAGGCGCTAAACGACGTCTTCATCAGTAACTTCAAGAAGGATCCTACGCTCACATGGCAGTTCTTTGGCAGCTCCACTGGCTTCTTCAGGATCTTCCCTGGTGGGTTCATGTTTAAATTACAGTTTATGTAATGTGCATTTAGTTAACAGCTGAGCAGTGCCCTGTCTGATTCCCCTTAGACAAGGGCAGGTTTACACCAGCCTAGTTAAGTCCGGATGAATGGAACCCTGGAGCGTTGACAAAATGTATCTCCAATGTTAACTTTACTGCTTAGCACTGAGGGGACGAAGTGAGGTGAAGAAGTGTTTCTTCTGAGAGGACGTGTTATACCCTCCTTTCTTTTAAATACAACAATGACTGAAGCTCTTTCAAATTATCATCACCATCTCGAAAAGAGAACATATTCAGTGAGAGATTACTGCTAACATGTTTATACATGAAAACATAGATGCACTGTATGAATGTGTGAATGGGTGAATGTAAAACTGTAGTGCAAAGCTCTTTGAGCTGTAGTCAAGACTAGAAAAGCCTTATATAAATACAGACCATTTACATCCGTAAGATTGATTCCAAAGTTAAACTCACATTACGTTTTGTCGCCAATGTGCTTTAACCTTCATGTGTCATTCATGTTGAAAACTGTTTTGCTGCTACTTTCAAAATAGTCCGATTTGAATGAGTCCATTTATTCTCTGTCAGGTATTAAATGGACTCCGGACTCCAACAATGTGGCAGCCTTTGACTGCAGGAACCGAAACTGGTGAGTTCAGTCCACCGACAGGTCGTAATATCTAAATAAAGCTGTTTTTGTCAGTGTCTTTCAAAATTATTCAATTGACAGCTGCAAATCATCAGTCAAGACGCAGCGTAAGCTGATATGTCAGTCTTCTAATACATGTCCCCCATCTGGAAAAAACAACTGGCATTAACCTCAGCTGCAAGTGTAGAACATTACATACATATTAGCATTATCATGGATGGGGCTTAAAACTGATATGGATCCCAAACGCTTATGTGGAGAGAAATCGTTTTCGTTTGAGTTTTTTTTTTTAAGTATGGAGTGGAGGTGATGGTTAAAGGAAGCAGTGTTAATAGCCTTTAGAGTTAGCTCCAGAAACAAACCCAAGCTTTCTTGATATAAACAATATTCAATTTTGATGGTATATGGTATATGGGGACTGGCAAATAAAGTAGCCATGTTGAAACTTGAAAAGAGTAATCATAACGAGATCACACACATTCACACACACCAGAAAGTCTCCCAGTTTGAGCTCTGCTGGAGATACACAGAGCTGGCAGAGATTCCAGCTTAGCTGATGACCCATTCAAACCAACTGAATTAACTCTGTTTACTGATATGGATTATATTAAATGCTTATCTGCTGTAAACACTGGGACAGATGGGTTGCTAAATTTAGCCGGTCAATAAAGGTGTGTCAACTCAGCAGCTCAACAGGCAAATAGACTCCAGCCATAAAAGAGGGCCCGAAGCAACTCGATAGGGTCAAATGTATCCTTTCACAGATTCTACAATAGTGTATTATGCTGCCTTCAGCAAACCCCTACCACTTCAATTGAACTAGTATCAGTTTGAGTATTAAGTTTAAGTGTTTTCCTCTTTTAAATACAATTTTTCATGCTCTTTGTTTGTTTTAGTTTCTCTCTGAAAAAAATTGAGTCAATCGATCAGTCTGCTTCGAGTAGAGTCAATGAAAGAAGCATGGAGGACTTTACTAGACCAGGTTTAATGCTCAAATACTGGGTTGTAAGGCATTCATGTTATGTTCTCCATCCTGTCTGTATTTCTCATAACAACAGACTCACTGACACAAGACCTTTAAAACCCCTGTTTAACACCTAGTTTCACTCAGTCTGAGGCGGTGGTCCCGCTGGCTGTGTGTCGGCTGAGCAGCGGCTAGCCGGAGCCCTGATCCCCTGGAAAAGACGATAAGCTGCTCCTTAGCCGGGTCAGCGCTGCCCACATGGCACCATATGCGACTGTTCATGCATTTCTAAATAATACCAGAGAGCTGCATATGTCCCTGAACGCCTCGTCACGCAGCATTACAGCTGCTGAGCTGCCAAAGCCTGATACATGCGTCTGTGGGACAGAGAAACTGAAACTCAGTGACATGCTTTGAGACGGAGTGACTGTTAAAGGTTTGTTTGCATTTGTAAACAGTGAAGTGAAACAGCTTTTCTCTAAACCTCATTCTGATGAAATAAACAGAAAGGAGCATTTTGTAATCACAAAGCCTCCCCCATGAATTTAGGTCAAATGTTCCCATTTCTGAATATACATTCAGAATTGGTCCTGAAATAAATACATCAACAGCTGCAAACAAACGTAAGTTAAAACAACAGTCGCAAATTGCTTCATTGTTTCTAGTGTTCTCCATTGGATTTACAATTAAACTAAGTGTAAGAAATATTGAGATTAAAATTTCGAAAATAAATGTAAGTATTGTAATATTTTTAAGAGCTCTAACAGGGTCACAACCCAGCTGCACCACGTCGGCTTTCTAGAAACACAAAAATAGCATCAAATCCATTCATTAATTCTTTAATACACTGGCCTATTTCTGGGTTATTTCCTTTTAGGTGATATGAATCTCACTACAGCTAAACTGGTTTGTGTGTTAGTGTTAAATTGAAGTGAAGAAACTGTGGCACTGTTCCAAACATTGCGGTGTAACTGTAGTATTTCATCTTTGACCGAAAAAACCTCTGTTAAGAATATTGAATTCCAGTTCATTGATTTCAGTGTAAATTTGAAGATGCAATTCAAGTTTCAAACATTTACTTTTGTCAGCCCTGTGTTTATGACGTCAGCAACAATCCTGCCTTTCCCAGTTCATCCTACACTAAATGAATGCACCGGGATATCACACTGCAGATTGACCCTCTATGACCCACAACAATCGAAGCATTATCTTAGATTTACTAATAAATACTGACATGTAATACGAGGAAATAATGACCGAAGTTCCCTTGTTGTCCTGTGCACAGGTACATCCAGGCAGCCACATCTCCGAAGGATATCATCATCATGGTGGACATCAGCGGCAGCATGAAGGGGCTGAAGATGACTATCGCCAAACACACTATCAACACCATCCTGGACACTCTGGGAGAGAACGACTTTGTCAACGTTATTGCTGTGAGGCATACACTATATGGGATATTTCTCCAAATTTTATGTTATTCATACACCTGCCTGTAATCATCAAGATGTGTGTGTGTGTGTTGCTGTCTGCAGTACACTGACTATGTCCGTTATGTGGAGCCATGCTTCAGAGGAACTCTGGTCCAGGCTGACTTGGATAACAGAGAGGTAAGACTATTATCTGCTTCATGGAGGCTTAAAGAGCTGGGGAGGCGTCTTAGCTGCCAGCATACACACACACACACACACACACACACACTCAGAGGAATACCCTCATCTTCGCATTAACATCTTGGACTCCTTCCTGGAGTGACATCAGAAACCACAGAATCATTCCGAGTGTGTGTGTGTGTGTGTGTGTGTGTGTGTGTGTGAGGGCTAATTTTGGTTGAATATCATCATTGTGAGGACATTTGACATTTTGGCAGGTCCACATAAATCCAATGGGCTGTTTAAGTGTTGAAGACTTGGTTTTAGGGTTAGGGTTTAGGTTGGGGTTGGGGTTAGACATTTAGTAATGATGGTTAATGTAAGGGTAAGGGGCTAGGGAATGCATTATGTAATTGAGTGTCCTCATAACCATTGAGTAATAGTGTTATGTTTTTTTTTTTATTAACAGACTTGTGCATTTATTTAAAGGCCAATGTGGTTTTAGGTTGAGATGTGGTCATCATGGGTGGGTTAAGGGGCTTGTGGACATAATGCTGTGTGTTACATGTGTGCAGTGTCTAAATCATTATATGGGGGGCATCAAGTAGTTCTTATACATTTTAAAACTTACCTCCTGTGTGAGGACAAATATTCCTGTTGTTATTATGTTCATGGATTGAATTGTATTCTGTTTCATCATATATCGATGGAAGCACATATTTAAGAGGCTATTTCTGACCATTTGAAAATAAATCTGAAATGATCTGTGCACTTGGCTGGTAGGCTTGAAGAGAGAGCATCTTTCTTCTCTCTTTCTCTCAGCACTTTAAGCTGCTGGTGGATGAGCTGCACGTTAAAGGAGAAGCAAAGATCAAGAATGCCATGAAGGAAGCCTTCAAAATCCTCAATGAGGTTTGTGTCCTGTGTGACAAAAGTACATTCAAGTATAAATTAATGAAGAGTTTCGATCCTAGGTGAAGCAGGTATAATCCAGCCTGATATCAGATACAAGTTGTTGTGATCTGTATCTCTACATGTGTGTTTGTGTGCAGGTGAGGGTGAATGGCCAGGGCAGCATGTGCAACCAGGCCATCATGCTGATCACAGACGGAGCCATGGAGGACTTTGAGTCAGTCTTTGAGGAGTTTAACTGGCCTGAACGCAGGGTGAGGAAACGTCCGCAGAGCCCTTAAAACTGAGATCGGTTCCCAATAGGGAGGGCGGGGGGTGTCCATGATTGACTTTGAAGGTCAAAGTCATTGTCATTATCAACTTTAACATGATCCATAAACACTTTCATATCCACAAATAGAAGAGCAAGAGAGACAATCAAGAGTTATATTGATCAGAGAATTAGTCCCCATCATATGATGTCATATCATAAGGGATGTGAGGATGACAATACAAAAAAGTCAGAAATGGATTGTCATCATACTTAAGGTGTTATTTTGTGAGGTATCTTTATCTATAGAAATAATTTATGATCACAAGGTAGGAATCATGTCATCCTTTGGAGCAACAATCTTTGTCCAGTGAATCTCATTATAAGTTGTTTGTGTGCATTGGCCCCTGTTTAAAACAAGAGATGGGGATAAGCTGATGTACATTCTTCCTGTGCCTCAACAGCTTTATATACCAGCTCCCAAAAGGTGGCTACAAACATATTGGTCCCATGAATTATGACTTTAGCAGCTTTTTTAAGCTAAGTTAAGTAAGGCCCAAAAGTTAATTCAATTGCTCAAAATAACACAGAAAAATATTGCAACAGATGCTCAGCGTCAAAGAGCATGGACCAAATCAGCCAGAGCATCACATCACCCAGCTCGGACTTTATTTAAAAACACTGTCGTCATATAATAGTGCACGTGAAAGTGGCTCCACTTTTCAGCCTGCAGCTGTTTCCATCTGTTGATTTTCATATTAAGATGCAGACTTACAGGGCAGCTGTACGGAACTATTTAGTTTCAATGAATGCCAGCAAAGATCTAACTCAATGATAGTTTAACCGTGCAAGCGGTTCAAAAAGTGGCCGAGTCAGACATGCAGCCTCTAGCCCCAAATCCGAGTGTGAATGGCTCCACTGCAGGTGGAGTATTACTGTAACAAAAAGAATGTATCAAACCAAAATAAATCAAGACATTTTATTTTAGTTCTACACCAGATTCAGCTTTTGGACAGTTTTGTATCGCTCATAGATATCACTACTCGGATATTTATGGATCATGGCCTTAAGTGTGGTAGGGAAGCAACAGGACAAAAATATATGCAGCTCACAAAGATGTTGAAAAGATCCAGGACACATAGCAGAGTGTGAACTGGTGTGTTTCTCTGCTCAGGTGCGAGTCTTCACCTACCTGATCGGCAGAGAGATGACCTTTGCTCAGAACACTAAGTGGATCGCCTGCAACAATAAAGGTCAGCTGCTGTGTGTGTCTGTGTGTGTGCGTGAGTGAGTGTTTGCATGTATGTTTGTCTGTTTGTGTGTTTGTGCGTGTGTTCACCACTGTTTTGTGTATGTGTTCTCAGGTTACTACACCCACGTCTCCACACTGGCAGACGTGCAGGAGAACGTCATGGAGTACCTGCACGTGCTCAGCCGACCGATGGTCATCAACCACGACCATGACATCATCTGGACAGAAGCCTATATGGACACTGTGGTATGCCAGAGCAGCCAATCAGAGAGCTTAAACAAGAAGTTCACGATTCATGTCAGAGATAACAAATGATGTCAAATCTCAGCTCATTTCCTTTTGAACTGCTCCTTTATTCCATCATACTGTATGGTGGTCCACATCTTCATTATCACTGTCACTTCGCTTTCATCTTTGTGTCTGTTTCCTCCTTGTGTCTCACCTCATTCTCCTATGATCCTCTGGGCCTTTCATTCCATTGATCCGGCAGCTTCCCAGCACAAAGGAGGTAAAAAAAGAAGCTGTAGTTTTGGATAAACAGACAGTTTTTTCGTTTGTGCTGAAAATATAAAGTAAAAAAATATTTTACAAATTCCAAAACATATTTTTGAAAATATACTTTGTTATTTGACTTTCAGAGGTGTCATGATCCTCAGCTCTAGATTGTAGTGACTGTAGAAAATTCATTGAAGGTTGCAGCAGCCCTATATCGCCATCTGGAGTTTCACCACAGAGCAGCAGTAGTTTAAAAAGATTAAGATTAAGATGCATTTATTAGTCCCAAACACAGTTGCCTATAGTGCTGCCATAGACATAAGTATTGAATATCTCTATAGACAAAGAACAATATTATTCTTATGCTAACTTTTTACTGTTCAACATAAATAATGAAGCATGAAATCCTAACTACAAAACTATAATAATAGACAAGAATAAGAATAATAGACAACAACTTGAAACTTTAGCCCAGAGTCCACCCTAAACCCTCTGACCTGAATAAAATACAAAACAAAATAAATCAATTTAAGCCTCATAAACATACAGCATGTGACTGTGTCACATCAGATTGTAGAATCCCTGTACTGCCCAGCACTGTTAATCCTGTCATAGTCAAAAAGTCTTTAGAAATATTTTCATTGATACCTCAGTGATCTTGAACCTGTCGGTGTTTTTAATGATTTTATAATAATACTGTGTATTAAAAATGTCCCTCTCTCAGCTCTTCACCACCAAGGCTCAGAGTCTACTGCTGATGACGTCTGTGGCCATGCCGGTGTTCAGCAAGAAGAAGGAGACGGTCAGTGTCCAAAGACTGAAGGACACTTACTGTGTGTCTCAGTAACTGTTGCTGGTAAAAGCTGTTTCATAAAAAAAGACAAAGGACCTCTGAGCTGTTGAATCTCAGAGGTCCTTTGTCTTTTTTTATGCACATCAGATCGACCTCAGACCTCGACCTTAACCTTAACCCTTTATTATGAAGAAGTGTAATAGTGCTGAGCCACAACCCTTTGACCTGTCTCACCAGTTGTCCCACGGGATCCTGCTGGGTGTTGTGGGCACAGACATCCCACTGATGGAGGTGATGAAGCTGGCGCCCCGATACATGGTGAGCTCAGGGCTGTTGAGCTCTCAATGATACTGGTTCTTGGAATCTACATTACATTATAATCTTCTGATTGTAGCCACTGTCAGATTTACCAAAAGTAAAAACATTTAAGACCAAAGTTGACATGCCTGTGTGCTGCTTTTTTTTTTTATATACATGATGTAACATTACACAAGCAATTGAATCAGTCAACACAATGGCTTGATATTTCTACCTCAGAAATTTCAATGTCTCAAAAGAAAAAGATTCAGACAGCTCGATCCTGAGTGTTTCTTTCTAAATTTTCCAAAGCAAACCTCCAATGTCTCACAGCATCAGAGTATTAGAGGAGTCGCAAGGTGGAGATATTTATAGGCATTTTTACAGACCAGGTTTGCTAGTCACAGATCTGCATTTATAATGTATAAAATCACATCCAAGAAATTTGAAGGCCATGAAGGACTTCTTATTTTTAAAGCTTCAAATAATGTAAATTTGAGGGACAGAGATGAGTTTTAGGGTTTTAATCAGTGACGGGAGAGCATATTTGTTAATTGTTCACTGTTTTCCTGTCTCTGCCTCAGCTGGGAGCACATGGCTACGCCTTCCTCCTCACCAACAACGGTTACATCTTGGCACACCCTGACCTTCGACCTCTGGTGAGTTCTGCCTCAAATTTAGCACAGGAGCCCTGCAACCACTCTGATTCACTAGATCAATGTTTAGAGTGTTGCAGTGTAGCAGATGTCCTGAAGGGTACATTGAGGGAAAAGAGGTAAAGTATTTATAAGGTCAGTTATTCAGTATCTCACTCTGTCCTACAGTATAAAGATGGAAAGAATCTGAAGCCAAAGCCCAACTACAACAGTGTGGATATGTCTGAGGTGGAGTGGGAGGATACAGATGAATTGGTAAACACACAGACACACACTCATACACAAACATAACTATATGATTATCAAATAACAAAATGTGGAGGAGTGATTAAATGAAAGTTTTTTAAATATGTTACAAGCATGTTACACTTGTATTTGCTGTTGTTATACAAGTTCCAACTCAATTTCTCTATCCCGAAGTTCCCTTTTTCAAAATGAGACGTGTCAATCAACTTTTTGAATGTTTTGAGTCCAGCATCCAGGTACCTACAGTGCTCTTCATGTTGGCATACTTGTGTGTACATATGTGTATATACTCAAATATGCTAGTATGAGTGTATAAGTATGCATTTTTTATTACAAGAACTGTTGTGCTGACCTACATGTTGATAATAAGTTTTGCAAAAGTGAACTCAGTATAGAGATTGGATCAAGTTTGTTGACCTTTCACATTCCCATTGTTAGGGTTAAGATGCAGTCAGTTGTGATGGTTGTGGGATGGACGAATAACAACCTGAAACCCTGACCCAACTGGGGTCATTTACAAATGTATTTTCAAACTAGAATGCTACTCATAGAGTGCATATCTCCACCAAGGCCAAACACTTCCCCTATCAAACCATATTTATATTCACATTTTTATTTGTAACTGATCCAAATAGCACAAACCTATAAAGCCACTACCTCATAATAATAAAGAAAGCCATCTGCCCCCTAATCGAAAAAATCACATAAAGATTATATGGGTTATTCCCTGGCGCATACTGCATCCTTCTGCCAGGTTTTGTCGTAAGCCACCCCAGTAGTTTTTTTGTAATCCTGTTAACTAACAAACGCAAATGAAAACATGACCTCCTTTGTGAAGATAACGTTTTTTTTTTGCATTTTTTGTAGTGCTCAATAACTTCACAAGTTCAATCTGTATGAATTCAAGTCATAGGAATAGAAGCACCAATACAACAAACCAATCCGAGCAATCAATACAAATGTGCAGAGCAAGAAAGTGATTTGTGTCTTCTTATCCTTTCAGCTGAGAACAGCCATGGTGAAAGGAGAGACCGGGAGCATGAGCCTCAACACCAGAGCATCTGTGGACAAAGGGGTGAGGAAGCCATCCCTTCTTACAGTGTTGAATGAATATTTATATAACACCCAGAATGATTTTCTAACAAGTGTTTGCTTTGTTTGAATCACAGTCTGGATTTTTTTTAGGTTGGAATGATGCAAATTCAATTATCCCCTAAATGAACCTGTCCCATACCCTTCACCATGTGGTTGACAGCTGTTCAGCCACAATTAGTTGGAACCCAAAAGCTTTATTTGAATTTGTAGTGGGACATCCTAGCATTCAGAAATACACCAACTATGTCAGCTGAACATTGAGGAATTGTGTGCACTTCACTTTTACTGGAATATGATCATTCTTCCAACCTAGAATGTTAGAAAAAGAGGAAAAGCAGAACTGTAGTTGACAGTAATGTGCTTTTTAATGCAGGCTGTTGAAACCTGCATACGATGCTCTTATTGAGATTCATGTCATTGGCAGCTGATAGTGGTGTTTTCATATGTTATATGTCTACAAGTGAACCACAAATGCTCAGGCTTACCATTAATATCATATCTGCTTATCACACTACTTAAAGGTTCAGTGTATAGAATTTAGTGACATCTAGTGGTAAAGATTCATGTTGCAGCTGAATACCCCTCACCTCACTCTCCCCTTCCAAACAGGAAAGAGAACCTGTGGTAACTTTCAGTTGTCATAAGAACTGAAAAGGTGTTTAGTTTGTCTAGTCTGGGCTACAGTTAAAAACATGGCGGTCTCCGTAGAGAGGACCCTCCCTTGATGTATATATAAATTATTTAAATATAAAGGGTAAAGATAACAACACTTCCTACAATTTAGATGATTTACAAACCAGTGAAAACATCACCAGGATTATGATACATTAAATTTCCACCAATAGATACATTTGACCTAAATCTTACACACTGGACCTCCAAAGAAGCCCATAGGTGTGAACATTAAAATGCCAGCATTACCATCATCATGTTTGAGTAATGAACATACATTACAGATTTTGACCTGGTTTCTAAGAAGGAGAATCTAGAGGTGCAGCTGGTTTAATTTTAGTTTTTTGGGGGGAAGAGGTGATGAGTGGATGAAAGTCCACAGTGACCGTGAATGAGAGGCACTGACTTTACTGATGTTTCTCTTCTCTTCAGAAAAGACCTCTGTATATCGTCAATGAATACTTCTACACAAACATTGATGAAACACCTTTCAGGTAAATCAGCTTGAATTTCTTAAGTAACACTGCTTTAAACATGATGTCTGTTTATTTGAGTTGGTCAGCACCAGACCTTTTCATAAAATGTTCTTGCTTTTATATTGTGATCATTTATTGTCGCTGTCCGATATCAACATCAATGAGAATCCTGACTGTTGAAAAGTCAGTTCAGGTCAAACTGTTTCCTCCTGACGTTGTGGACACATGAAGCTCTATCTGTGTGATGTGACCACGAGAAAGCAGCATAGACAATTCACCTGCTCCCTGTGTCTCTGCAGCTTCGGCATGGTGCTGACGAAAGGTCACGGCAGCCTGATGTTTTTCGGAAACGTGTCTGTTGAGGAAGGTACGATTTCCCACAAATCTCCAAACATGAAAAGCGTTCCTACTTTAGTATGATTGAGTTTGATCAGAAATAAACGTTACTTATTCAGTAGAATTGCTCTTGATTTACTTGAATTACTGAATTACTAAGTGTAGCCTTTTTACAATCCTTTGCAGGGCTGCATGACCTCACCTCCCCAGACCTGAGCATTGCCTCCGAGTGGTACGTCCGACACCTGAAACACGACTGTGAAACATGAACTGATGAAACAGATTTCATCCAGATGCAGCAGTTTAACTTTACGTCAGTTTATTTGTGACAGTGATGAGCAAATGAGAGCAGCAGTAAAGAGAAAACTTATTAGACAACTTAAATCATTTATATGTGACAGGAGTCCAGGTAGTGAAATGAAAGCAGATGAGTGCCATGTGTAAAAAGGTAAAAGATAAAAGTCAGGATAATTTATGTCTCTAAAAGCAGATTCTGACACTTTGTTTCAACTAAAACGTTTCTTAATGGGTCTGTGTGTGTGTATGAGTTTATCTTGATTTAATAAACCTTTTCCCTCAGGACTTACTGTGAGACGGACATCGACCCCGCTCACAGAAAATACTCACAGCTGCAAGTCGCCATACGTTACCTGCTGGGGTTGGAGCCTGAGCTTGAGTGTAGGTTTTTTGAATATTAAAGGCATAAAATATTTGTTTCATAGGTAACCATGAATTTGTATTCCCTGTTAATTCCTGTAGAGAGAAACTCATTTTGAACATTTTAGGTAGTATTTCTGATGTCTCTCTCCTTGGAGTAGGAAAGTAAACAAAATGTCTTTTGAGAGAACTTTGGAAGTTCTGCCCTCATTCCTTTGACCGTTACACTTTTATTTGACCGAAGCTGTTTGTTGTGTAGGTGACGAGCTGTTGCTGCAGCAGATGCTGTTTGACGCTGTGGTCACTGCTCCACTGGAGGCCTACTGGAACGCCCTGATGCTCAACGACAGGTCAGACAATATATATTTAACATCCTCTGAAGCTTTAAAGGTGCTCTATGTACATTTTCTCTACGGACATTGTTGGGAGCGATTGGCGATGATGCTCTCTTACCTAGAGCTTCTTCAGCCATAGTTTTTTTCACAAGACAAGAAAACAGTAGTAAACAATTACGTTGCTTTCCAGCACTGGAGACAGCTCCTGTTGAGTAAAGAAATAAGGTTTGAATCTTAATTAGTTTATTTTCTGTTAGACAGATCAGTAAACATCTGTTCATTGTAACGCTAGCATTGTAGCAAGAGAAAAAACGTACATAGAGCCAATTTAATGGGACAGTTTCTCTTTGTAATACACATTGTTTACACAAATATTATTGTATTATAATATTTACATCGTTTTCAAACTCTTTACTTATTCCACATTTTGTTAGGTTGCAGCTTCATGTTTAAATCAATTAATTAGTTATTACCGTAATTAAGTTTAAGTATTGAAAGGCAGAATTCATGATGATCCAAACTGTGTCTGCTGCATCTAAGGTTCAGTCCATAATACTTAAATGGAAGATGGTCAGTCACATGTTGCACTCTGAGGTTTCTATGGTTCTATGTTTTTTCCTGCATTAAGAACGGTTTATTTTGGTTGTTTTTATTTATTTTTGATGAGGGTTAAGGGCGGATAGTGTTGCACCTTGTTAAGACCAATGAGACAAACTGTGATTTGTGAATTTGATTGATTGATTAATTTGTTGATTGATTGGTAGGTTGGTTGATTGAATGATTGAAGCTTCATCCTCCACTTGTGTTTGGGCTCTGCAGGGTGGAGCCGGGGATTGAGACGGCCTTCCTCGGTACTCGTTCTGGCCTGATGAGGATCATGAGATATGCAGGAGTGGAGACCAGATCGGCAAAGTAAGTTCAAGTTGTTCAAAACAAAACAGCAAGTTGGTAAAATACAAACAGCACCTTACTTTACCTTTGAACTGTTATTGTATATTATTATTATTATCGTGCAGGAAGAATAGTTGATGTGTCTTTCTGCTTCACATTAAGGAAAGCAAATGCTAGTCTGCAGCTGATGTCATGGTCTGTGTCCTAAACCATTAGGCCACTGGGACGTCCCAGTCAGGACTCTTATAGCTAGGAACTGTTCTATGCACCTGTTAGACTAAAACTCGTCTTTGATATTATTGAGGTCAACAATTACTTGAAGATAAGCTCACTTTTTCTATCTTTAACCCCTTTTTGTGGTTGAAGGTACACAATGAGATTACAGAAATGATATTTGTACAAACAGTTACTCAGTGAAGCCTTTAATCCATCACATTTCCGTAGCGTTGCTTTCAAAGTTAAAAGAAGATGACATTTCACTCCACAGAAAGTTCTTGACTGCAGCTGATAAAGATAACCTGTTCACCATCGACCACTTCCCTCTGTGGTACCGTCTGGCCGTGGAAAACACTCCTGGAAGCTTCTTCTTCTACCCTGTCAACGACAAAGGTCTGTCTCTTACCGTCAGTATTTACTTCTATTTTGACTATTTATTTTAATTTTTTATGAGAACATCAAATATTGTCATATATATCAAATTTTTCTAATCAACTAATCTTCTGTTAAATGTTCCCTCCTGACAGGGGTGAAGTATGTCATAGCGACGACATCAGTGACGGTGTCATCTGAAGGGAAGACGGCCATGGCAGGAGGTGAGTGTCACTGCTGCAGCTCTGATTCCAACTGAGGAACAGCTTTGGTCCCTACTTCGTCTGTGAGATGTCTCAAACAGGTTGTGGCATTCCCTTGCATTCTGTTGTCAAAGTCCGATAAGGGACCAAATTTAGGTTCCTTATAAACAACATTCAAAGTTCTTGAATTAACTCAACTTTTTCTCTTGCCTCATTGTAAAATGTTTTTGCACGGGATTGTAGGCTGTCAGATATTATTTACCTCTAAACTAACAAAGTTGTGGTGAAAAGGGAGCTGAGCAACAAGGCAAATCTTTCAATCCTCTGACAATCATCTTGTGTCTGGAGCTCTGAGTTGTGGACTAGATTGTAGATACAAGCATCCAAAATGACTTTCCTCCAGAGGGTCTGGGCTGAGCCTTACAGAGAGGGTAAGGAGCTCCAGAGGTAGTTTGTAGTAGAGCGGCTGCCTCTTTCCATCACAAGGGGTCCAATGAGGTGGTTGGGATATCTTCTGTACTTGTTGTTGTAGTGGATCATGTTAAATCTTGTATATTGTGATCACTGACCTGAAGTAAAAGATATGGATTTGGAAGCTTGTCAAATCAGAATATTATGTTGTCTTATGGGCGGCTGTGGCTGAGGGGTAGAGCGGTCATCCTCCGACCTAAAAGTCGGCAGTTCGATCCCCAGTCTTCCCCATCTGCATTCCGAAGTGTCCTTGGGCAAGATGCTGAACCCCAAATTGCCCCTCTTAGAACAACAAAGTGCTGCTAATAGATGCACTGTATGAGTGTTTAAATATAAAACTGTACGGTAAAGCACTTTCATCAAGACTAGAAGAGCGCTACATAAATACAAAAAATACAAAAATACAAAATACAATACCATTTACCATATGGATTTACTTTGTATATATATATATATTATAATATACGTAGAAATCTGTTTTTTCAGAAAGTAAAGATTCCAAGCATTTGAACATTCAGATTCAAACACACAGAAGATGCTGTCTGCAACAAAAAGTGATGATCTTGTTTGCTTACACAACTTTACAGGAGCTGTGGTGGGGAGAATGTTTGGTGGAGTTTCACAGGCATGGAAAGTCTGAAGACTTTTTATAGATCCAGATTGTGGATGAACTTTCCTGCACTTTATTTTTTCATAAAACGATGTCTGCAGGTTTTTTCCTCGACTCTCCACCGTTTGGAAAAAACATTTCTTAACCATTTGTTGTTTCTGTTGGCATGTCAAGTAGTTGTGCATTTTTAAGAAGGAAATACAACATAATTTAGATAAATATAGAGTTTATTATCTTCAACTTCATTAACAGTCCTTGAGTTAAATCTGAACTATCACAGAAAATATGGACAAACTAAATGACACATAAATTACAGCATATATGTGGGCGGACATTCTCAGATATTCTCCGCCAGGGTCTCATAATTTGCTGTGGTGGGAATACAACTGTTGGAGTCATTCGGCTTGTGAGTTTGTGTGTGCTGAATTCCAAACAGTTGTAGCTCAAGGTTTGCCCACTAGGAGGCAGTACAGCTCCAGTGTCTGTTGGGATGAAGTTAATCTCAGAGGTGGTGTTCAGAGCAGCATCTCTTAAACAGCAGCAGGATTCTGATAAACTGTAAAGTTAAGTGTTCCACAGGGTATCCACCTATCAGAGGTACAAACAATGACTTTTTAAATGGGTGATGTTAACAAACTTAAAATAAACTCAACTAATTGAGGATTCATTTCAGGGCTTCACAGACATTTGTACTGAACTTTTTGGACTTGTGCTTGTCGGGCTCAGATACAGAGAGACGGTTCAAACAAAAATTTTTGTTTCATACTCCTAAGAAAGAAACAAAAACATAGATGAAGATAAGGTTCAGAAGTGCAAAACAGCAGCTTGAGAAGAGTTTCGAGCTCTTTGAGAGATGCAGCATTGGGAATAACAATTCACAGAGCATCCATACATTAAAGGAGGTGCTGCAACATTCCAGTTTCACTGAATCTAGTCTGGTCCATTAGTGTAACAATCGGTCCCACCCACCGATTTTCAGCACAATCGCAGAGCTGCAAGGTTTCTCTCTCCTGTCATCGTCTCATCAGTGATGGGAACTATATCAAAAGCTGCTGATTCGATACCCGTGCACAATGCCATAGCCGTCTTTGGGTGCTATCTCCTCGGGCGAGCTCAGGGGGGATATTTGTCCATCCTCCAGGTCAGTCTCAGCTCCACACTCGGCCATCAGAGGCTGCCCACGGCTCTTCATCTCCCTCTGGTATCTCGCCATCAGCGAGGCATAGATGCAGCCATAGGTCGCCGCAACCACCATCATGACACACACCGTACCGCAAACCACTCCTGCAACAATTTGTGTGCCGTGTGCCCGGCGCACACTTACAGGCCGGTAACGCTGCCGAACACATTCCTCATGACTGCTGATCCGGCCGGGTGGGCAGGCAGGCCGGGTGGCATAACCTGACCCGCCCTCCTTTGTTGGACTCTTCAGGCAGTAGCTGAACATCTCTGCTGGCACGCTGCGGATGTCCCTGCCCTTCAAATCCCCTGGAAGATTGCACTGCATGCCATCTACCTGACCATCTGTAAAACAGATGGAAAGGGCAACGAAAGGGATAAGAGCAGGAAGGGTAAAGATGGAGAAGAGGGAGGGAGGAAGACAGAAAACGAAGGGAGATAGGACAGGATTGACAGAGATCAAGGTTATTAAACGGTTTTGTTAGATGTCTTTGCTCAATACAAATCCATCCTGCTGAGCAGAGATTAATTGCTTCGATTAGACAGCTTTTGAAGAACAGACTTGAAATCAGAGGAATTTTCACCTACACTTTCTTAAACCATGTAAGCTTATTGCCAAAACTATCAACTTCAGAGTATTTAAGATTTGAAGAGGTCTGCTTAAGCCCTGCTCACCCCTAAAAATGAACCACTCCATCCAGTGCTTGAAGTCCCTCAGCTTGCAGTCGCACTCCCAGGGGTTTCCTGCCAGCTGGAGCTGCTGCAGACCCACCACGGGCTCAAAGGTGACTCTGTCGAGGGCCACAAGCTGGTTTCTGGCAAGGGACAGCCAGGTTAGTCTCTGAAACCCATTCAGTAGGCCTTTAGGCAGCCAAAGGAGGCCATTGGAGGACAGGTCGAGACCTCGCAACCGCCACAGCCCCTTGAAAACCTCCTTGCTCAAGCCCACACCACCCTGGCTTCCTTTCAAACCCTGTGTGGCCTCTGTGCTCTTGTTGGGGTCAGATGACACCAGGCCTTTGCCGAGGTAGTTGGTGGAGAGGTTGAGCCAGCGAAGGCCGCTCAAGCTTGAGAAAGCTCCAGGCTGCAGGGAGGAAAGGTGGTTCTGGGAAAGATCCAGGAGCTCCAGGCTGCTGAGGTTGGACAGCCCTGTCTTGCCCAAAGAGGAGAGGTTGTTCTGGGGTAGGCGGAGTACCAGAGAGTCTTGGTCCAGCAGCGAGAGGATGGGGGTCAGAGAGAGGAGGCCGATGGCGGAGCAGTCAGTGGTGTTACCGTAGCAGGTGCAAACACCAGGACAACTGTGGGCCGAACCCAACAGGCCAAGTAGAACCAACACCAGGCTGGACACTGCTGCATAGACTGGAAAACATGAGCGATAAAAAATACAGTCATTGTTCAATTTTTTGGACCAAGAGAGTTTGTATTTCACAGCTCTAAACATTAGTTAAATTACTATTGTGTGAAGGAGGAATCTTCTGCCTGGCCTCAACCATGTGAGTCTCCATGTGACTTCGTCCGTACTGGTCCAGGTTCTTCATGTCTGTTGCATAAAGTCTGGCATACGGCTGTCCTCGCTTTCTATTGGGTCACGCTGACATCTGGCTGCCGAGAATTTTCTGACAACAGAAAAGATAAAGAAAGGAGAGGATGTTATTTGAGGGAAAATGGACCTGTTTCAGAAAGTGCTGCTAAATTTAGAGTAGTTTCCACTGGTTATTGGCGTTTGTCAACATAGAAACATGACAGTAATAATGGCTAATGATACAGTCATCAATTACGCAATTAAACTATTTTAATCGTATTAGGTCAATCCGCAAAGACTGCAACCTCCACAAAACTGAATTCCTGAGGCAATTCAGCTCTGCAGCTAACAATTTGGATTACACCTTAATGGTGCTAGATATTGCTTGGCTATTTTACTTGATAAATTATGTAAACTGATCAATTATGAAAATAATCACATATATTCTTTTATATCAGTCGACTTATCAGCGTTTGCAATTTTATCTCAGAGATTAGAAAATCTGCCAACACATAAAACAAACAAAGAACATGATATCTACAACGTTAGACACGTACAGATGGTGTGGCTACGTTTGTAAACAGCTATAAGGATGTGTGGCCAAACCTTGGTTACGATCATCAGCTTTGAATTAGCTACCTTAGCTATCTTAGCTTGTACTGATAAAAAGCTACTCTGGACTTCGTAATGCTACAGTGAAATGAGGATTGTCTGAGGTTTGCGCTGGAGAAACGTTAAAGGAACAACAGCCCCGCAAGTTGACAAAATTAGTTGCTTAGTTACCTGAAATATGAAATACTGGCAGTCTGTGTCTTTTCTTTTCAGACTGTCATTGGTACATTGTTGTTCCAAGGTGGAAATGCCATGATAATGATTGATTATATGAATTATTGTATCTCCTGCATTATACAAAAATACCATACTACAAATTATGAGAAGATAAACTGGGCTAAATTGGTCGACTGGATTTTCTCCCACTTCTCTTCTCCACTGTAGACGTTGATCCTTTATGAGCTTCGTTTTGATTTACTTTGCTCTCTTTCAGCTCCACACGTGTTTACATGCATGAATTGGTCTTAAGTTAAAGATTTACTCATTCCCTCTATGAGCTTTTAGACTTATGGTCTGGTCCACGATTGAAACTGATGATTTTCTTCACTCGAACCAGTTCTCTCATCAAGAGCTGCCAGCAAGAGTGCAACTCAATGTGTGGGATTAACTGCAGTAGGTTGAATGTACAGATTTATAAAACATCAACAGCTTAGTCGCTGGCAGAGCCGATCTAGAGTTTATCGTTATTAAAGAGTTGGGTTGTCATTCACGGCTTGTTTCTTCTGTCCTTTCATTCGCTCTCGCTCAGAGAGAATACACGAGGAGCTTCACGATGAAGTCAAATAAACCTGTATTTTCCTCCTGCAACACCGGAGAAAAGTCAATGCCAATTTCTGTCTTCTTAACACCCACCTACGGTTCCTGTACGCTGCAGTTACTGTATGGCATCTGCATTGTTCTAACACATACTATCAAGAAAACAGGTTCTTCTACTTTTAATGATTCGTTCGATTTTAATTGAGTCACAAGGTAGTTTCAGCCACTTCGACATGCAGAGGGAATTGCACATGAGAGATAAAGCTGAAGAATAAAAAGAGAAGTGCTGTCACTCCATCATCCCTCTGTATAGCTGCTCAAAAGAGCCAGAGAAACACCGCCTCAGGGTCTTTCTTTTGTTGCAGGTCCTTCTGTTGTTAACTTGGCACAAAAATGCCAGTCACTCTGCTGAGGACTGCGTGAGGCAGGAAAGTGCCTTCCGGCCTCAAATGGCATTACAGAGCAGGAGAAATTATAATGCAGGTGGAGCAGGGGGATGATGTGGAGAGGGGCCAATCTGACATCACACAGGAGACAAGAAATTAGAATGTCACATAGTTCCCGGGAGATTTTCACAAATAACCCCCCTACATGTGTTTAGAGGATAAATAGTGATGCACTGTAGATGCTGATGCTCATTTGAAGACCGTTCTCACCAGAAAAACAATATCCTTAAAAATAACTTTGTAATTATAAAACTTAAAATTGTAATTATTAATGATGAAGTGATAACAAATGGGTCACAACTTATTGGTAGGTTTCAGGTTCAGCATGAAGCTTGAAACTAATGTACCATGAAAAAAAATCCTGTAAGAGGATGAGCGGGGCCTGTGTCAGACCTTAGAGCATCTCATGGAGGAGATGACTTGACCTTTTACACTGTCTAATGGTCGTAACGACAGATGGCAGTCAGTCATGTTACACAGTATGGAATTAGGAGGAAGGATTTATAGAAAAAGCACGATCTTGCTCCACATAAATCCTGATGATGGAGCTGAATAAAAAAAACTTAACGTCCCCACGATGTCTTCATCTAGAGACTTTTTAATTTTGGATTAATGCACAAAATTGTCCAGCCGCCAAACGCTCCACACACAAAGCGCTGCTTACCTACACACACTCCAACACACAAAGGCAAAAGAAGGGGTCTGTATGTCATCTTGTGTTTATCAAGAGTTGCTCCTGGCGGCTTTTCTGCTATTCAACATCTCCTCATTCATTCGTCTCTTTGAGAGCGTCCTCTCCTCCACCCCACTTTGCGTGTCTTTCTTTGGACTTGTGACGTTTAAGGACAAAACTGAGAGCGCTGAGGCTGCTGGGTGTAGGTCGGGGATGTCAGCTTCACCTAAACTCAAACTTTACCCAGCAGGTTTATCGGGGACTTAGTCTTCAAGCTTTATAAGGGTAATCTGTTTTAGTATTTTGTAGGTAAATTTTGCATTTGTTTTGGTGATTGAGGGCTTCAACTGTGTTGAGTCAAAAGACACTGGAGCTCAGGGGAATGCAGACGTGGAGACAAAGAAATGCAAGAGTGCATCTCAGAGTTTAAAAGTGCTACTTGGCTGCTCAGCACGATTTCTCTCTACATTGATGTGTCTCTGTGAGAGACCCCTCCTACTTGTCCTACTTTGCATCTCTTTCTTTGGACTTGTGAGTGTAAGTGATGCTCTTATCCTCAGGCAAGGCTCGCAACTATAGGGCAAGGTTTTTAGAGCAGGCGGTGTGGCCTAGTCGGTAGAGTGGTCATTCTTCAACAAAAAATGTCCCGGGTTCAATCCCCACTCTTTCCCATCTTCTGGGAGAGGCGGTGGACTAGTGGCAGAAAAACTTGGACTATGGGCAGAAAATTGGGAAGACATCAGACTGGAAGGTCTCTGGTTCCACTCCACGAAATAACAACAAAAAACGTACCTGGGCCGAATAACAACAAAATCGGAAACCTGGATGGACAACACTTGGATCTGTCCAAAAAATCTAAGAGGATTCTCCCTACCCTGTCTATTGCCCCTGAGCAAGGCACCTTACTCCCCCAACATCTGCTCCCCGTGCGCCGTACATGGCTGCCCACTGCTCTGTGTGTCCTGCACCAGATGGGTTAAAAGCAGAGGACAAATTTCCGTCAATTGCATGAGTGTGTCTATGCATGTGTTTGGGATAAATAAATGTATCTTTTATCTTGACTTCAATTGTAGCTACAGGAGATTCAGTTTCTTCGTCTAAATTAAGGTTTGTCTGTAGTTGGTCATCCCCAAAAAGGGTTTTCTGTCTTCTAGTGGGTTGTGCTGCCCTGCAGAAAATTAACTCTCAGACAAGGGACTGAATAATCTTTCAGAAATGCATACTTAGGAGATTAACTGGTGTGACTTCCAGGTATGATTACCTCAGAATATGTAACCTATAGGCATGGGGCCTATATGCTGTGTTGTGCGTATAATTACGCCTTTCGCCGCACTCTAGTACTCCTAACAAGGCAGAGATAAAAAATAAAACTAACAGGGTTACTTTTCACTGTCAACTGCTAACTGACAATGTGCTTCCAGCCACTATGGATACACTTCAAACCATGGTGACTGAAACAGACACTTTAACAAAAATTACTGTTTCACAGGATAGAGAAGATGAGGTGTATAACACCATTACACTGACAGAGGCTGAAGGAGTGTTGTGTGCTTGTCTAAAGATAAGACACATGGATGTGACATAATAACAAGTCGACCAATCACAGTGTTGCACTCTGCATCCCCACAACATGTTCCGATTTCTAGGGAGGTGAACAGAAAGCCAAAGTTTAGTGAATGCAGCTACCTATTCAAAGACTGAGTTGAAGTTGGCCTTTAGACTATATTAGTCTAATCTAGTATAAATGACTAACTGGATGATGCACTAACTTCACATAAAACTAACTTGTAATGAATAATACTGATGTGGGATTCACGTTGATCTCCTCCTTGGGGTGGGCACTGAAATAGTAGTATATGGTTGATCTTGAGGACGGCCCCAGTTAAGAGTTTTTCTTTTTTGTTGTCTTCTCATCGTCATCTTCACCGTGGATGTAATGTGCCAGACTAGTTGAAAGCAAAACATTTTTTCAAATGCACCATCAGCCAGATTAGACGCCGCCCGCGCAGCATCGGCAGGTCACAGATTAAAAAATGTGGTTTCAATCCCTGAGTGGGACAGATGGTATCGGAAACAAGTGGTCCCAGCGAAATCCACCCCCTCCCCACACTCTTTTTTCTGTTTTTACTGCGTTTATTTCACACTTCAAAAGATTCCCCCCCGAAACATCTCGAAAATATCGCTAATGTTACGGATTTTGTCTTCTTGAGGCATTTTTAGTGACAGCCCGGGGACTCAAACTAACTTTGTCACAAAAAGCAGCACAATCGCCACTTCTTTATGTGCAAAAGTGCAGGTTTATTTATCTGGATTTAAAACTCTGCTGCTGTGTGGAGTTTGTCACTTAAGTCCTGCCGCTATGATGTTCCCTGCCTCTTCTGCAGTGCATCGCTCCACTCTCCTGGACTTTAACATGGCATCCCGCTAGGTGCTTAATGGCTCCTAAGGCTACATTTATCCTCTCAACAGTCCGAAAACGCGGCAGCCGAGCGCTTGGTCCAAGCACAAACACGCTGCAGCATCCCCACTGAGGCAGGACGTGCATGTTAACAATTAGCGCACACACACACACACAAACAAACACACACACTGACTGCATGCCAAACTCGCACACTCAAGCTTACTCCCACATGCCTTCAGACTCTCTCTTCATTAAAAGCACAGGCACAGAGTTGTACTCTACATGGCCAAAGCTCTGTGGACAATATGCGCTGGTTAAACTTCTGGTTTCAGTCACGAGCCGTTCATCCTGCCTTAGGGACTTCCTCCTACTCATACACAAGTGATCCAGGGGTAATGCTGATGTTAAATGTTGTAACTCACAGTCACTGTTCAGTTCATAGGTGTTGGGTGGTGTTGAGGTTATTGAGCTTGTCTGTGCAAATTGTCTTACACAAACTGTGAAAACTGTGTGTGTGTGTGTTGGGGGGGGGGGTACAGTACTGTTTAAAATACTGCTACAAATAGAAGTAGCAATTTTGATGATTGGCTAATCATTAAGACTATGTTGCTTGACCCTTGAGGGTTGTGGGAGCCATCTGGCATTAAGGAAAGAGGGAGGGTACACCCTGGCCACTTTACCAGTTGATCCCTCACATTTACACCTATGGGCCAGTCAAAGTTGCCAATTAAGTTGCATGTCTTTGGACTGTGGGTTGAAGTTGGAGCACCCAGAGAAAACCCACACAGGCACAGACAGACCACACAGAAACCTTCTTGCTGCGAGCCAACAACTGACAGAGCTTTTTAAATAGTGCATGTTATTCACAGATTATTTGAATACTCAGAAGAATCATTAGCTACAGGTGCAGTGTGCTGTTCACTGTTAACTAAGGAGCTTTAGCCATGTTAAACAACCAGACACAAAAAGTACATTAAAGAGTGAAGTAAGGTTGTCCACTTACTTCTGGCCATGTAGTTTGCATGCACAGAGACACAGTCACTGCCACTTTCAAAGACACATTTCACTGTATATACAGTAGCTACACACACACACACACTCACACACACACACAGACTGCTTACCATCTGTTCTGCGGCTTCAAACTGAGAAAGAGCAGAGAAACTGCATCTGCAGCGTTCAGAGGAAAAAGGAAAAATTCCAGATTCAGTTTAAAAACCAAAGCTTTCTCTTCTAAAACCAGAATCTGAATCTGAGCCCGAGCTGAACTGGACTCTTCAAGGACAGAAAGTGGTCTGGTCTTTTAAACACATGGAGCTCAGTTCCTCATTAATCAGGAAGCTCCTTTAACCCAGAAACCAGAGGCTGTACTGGAGTTATAATTCCGATCAAATGCCACTCATCATTGTTGTCCTCCTCCTTCTCCTCCTCCACGTCGCTGCTCTCAGCCTCTTCCTCCTGCCTCAGAGCTCTGTCCAACACACATCCAGCCGCCGACTGAGAGAGAGAGCCTGTGTGTATGTTTGAGACAGAGAGAGAGCGAGATAGAGAGGGAGAGAGAAGGGTTGGAGGAGCCACATGCTGCTGCTGAGCTGCTGCTAATGGTGTTTGTGTGCGTGTGCGTGTGTGTGTGTGTGCGTGTGTCCGTGTGCGTGTGTCCGTGCGTGCGTGTGTGTGTGTTTTTCAGCGTGTGCATTATAGCAGTTTGACAGAAATAGTAACAGCAGTGTGTGCTGCAGCTGCAGGCTGAGCTCTGAATGAATGAAGCGAGAGTGGTGCACTTTGTATGAGGAGGACTCTGTCATCCTCTTTTTATAGTTGGCAACTAAGCGGATTTGAATTTGAAAAGAAAACCTGTATGAAATTAAAGAAACTAAGAATAGATATATATATATATATATATACATAAAAGAAGATAGTTACCAGAGGGGAGCACATTTACCCTAACGAAATATGGTGCCACCTTGTGGTAAGAGTGTACGCCAGCAGCTTCCAAACATGTTCACAGTTTGTTTTTTTCTCTTTTCTCTGCCACTTATCCTTTGAGGATCAACAAATCCTAGCTGACTTCGGGTGAGAGGTGGTGTTCACCCTGAAAACAATATCTGAATACTAAGGTCAGTTAGAGAACGCTGTGTGTTGTCCAATAGCAGTCTGCACAGCTGCACCTATCGGTCCTCACTTTTTACTAATTTCTCTTGACATCACCAATAGATGGTGACATTCACATGTTTACTCCCACTCTCCAGGGCCTGATTGGCTCAATGGTTTCTAAAACAGCTGCACGCTATAGTTTTTATTTAGATTTTTCTTAAACAAGAGAAAGTGGTGCGGTTGTTGGGGACTATTTTCAGTGGCGGATAAATCCACATTTGGTCCTCGGGGGAGTGTTTGGGGCAGCAGGACAGTTGTGTGTCGTACTGAGTCAAAATGAACAACAGTGTGTGTTTGTTGATGGTGCTGAGGAAACATGTCACCCATTGTAACTCACTGGTGTGTTTCCATCAGTTCTATGGTTAAGATTAATAGAATATATGAGGCTTTAGGTACACATAAACACACACATGCGAAGACACACACCCTCTTCCCAGTGCTAATTATTTTATGTTTTACATAACACTTATTGACCAAAAGAAAAATATCGAATGACTCTAAACCTGAATTCCACAAAGCTAAATTAAAGTAGAGACTAGATTATATTTGATTTGCAGCATATTTAGCAGTACAAACTGAAGACAGACAGAATGTTAAATGGTCTGTATTGACACACATTCGTATTGCCTATTTATTTGCAGCACTTTCTCTATCACACTGCTGTCAGTGATTCAATATCTTGCCCAAGGACACCTTAACAACAATGAGGGAGACTGGGATTGAACCACCAAACTTTTGTCAGCGGACGATCCGCTTTACTTTCACCTGAGTAACAGCCACCTAGAACGGCTCCAATAATCCAAAACTTGATATAATCCTCTGCAACCATCAATATCACTTTGATTTGACTACTGATTTCATTTTCCCCTACATTCTTTTAGTCCATCAATTTTTTTAAATAATCTTATATATATATATATGTATATAGGTCTTAGTTGATTGAGTGTTACTTTAAGGTTCAGTGTCTTAGATTTAAGTGAAATTGATCTATAATAATAATATCACTAGGATTAATAATAATCCTAATGATGTTTTCACTGTAGATTGCCCCCCTAAATTTACCATAGAATGGGCCCTTTATATTTTAATACTATATTAACATATAGTACATATAGAGGAGCAGGTCTTCTCTACGGAGGCTGCCATGGTTTTTACAGTATCATAAACTTTTTATGACACTTGAAGGCTACCACAGGTTGTCTGTCATGTGTGGAATGGGAGGGTGAGGTGAGGGGTATTCAGCTGCACTATCACTAACTATACCACTAGATATCACTAAATCATACACACTGAACCTTTAATCAAAAATCAAATCATGTATCAGACTCCTCAAAACAACTGACACATCTACAGAGCAGATTACTAGAGGCAAAACTGAGAAAGTGTTTGTGTCTGTGTTGTCATTATTTCATTGTCATTATTTTAGTTTGACAAATAATAAAACTCTCACTGTGATGAAATTAGCTGCAGAATAAACTAGGAAACACAACAGCAATGAGAAGTATCAGAAAGTCACACATGTCAACATGTCAACCGGCAGCAAAATAAACATTTAAACGATCACAGAGAGAGGAGATGGATACAAAATATCTCATGATGGATGGAAAGAGAACAGAGCCTTCAAAGAGTTGTAGGTGCTGGTCATAAATTGAACCATTAAACTTTAATGGTTTCAGGAACGAGCTCCTACTTCAACAGAATGAATGAGAATAAATGTCTCAGGTGTGCATGGCCTCAACGTGGACATATCCTCACAGACTGCAGCACAGACAGTGCAGCCTCAGTGCCAAAGGGCGGCTATGAGGACACTGCTGACAGGAAAGGAGAAAAAAAAACTGTGAACTGAAATGAAACAGCAGAGCACAGCTGCAGACCACTGAGTCCGCAGCAATTTTACAGGATGAAGAAGAGTGATGCCTTAAGAGGTTTACGCGACCTAAAGGTCACAACTCGCCCTGAAGAACAAATCACATGTCATGCTCTTTGTCTTAGTTTTTATTCAGTAATGAGTTTG
The DNA here is from genome assembly GCF_949316205.1 of Platichthys flesus. NCBI lineage: Eukaryota > Metazoa > Chordata > Actinopteri > Pleuronectiformes > Pleuronectidae > Platichthys > Platichthys flesus. The sequence continues at coordinate 22,087,304 of NC_084950.1, read as the reverse complement.
ACTAAGTTACTTCTACAGTCATGAATACATTCAGTCCCAGTACCACAGCCTACATTAGTAAAATGTTATTTTAACATAGTGATATCTTTCATATGGATAACATTTCAACTTTTCTACTAACACATGAACTGACTTTTAATGTTGAGTATTTTGAACCCTTGAACCCTAATGATGAGAAATGCAAAAACAATGTGAAAGTTGTCTGCAGCAACACGCAGATAATCATCAGCTGAATCTGCAGCTCTGCTCAGCTCTACAGAGCTTCATAGTGACTATCAGCCCACTGTTTATCCATCAGGATTAAAACGTTACTGCTCTGCTTCGCTCTTGAAGCATCAGCTTCAGTTGCAGCAGGTGTTTTCATAGGAGGTAACACCTGAAAAAGGTTGACAGACACTGTCAGACGGCAGAAGGTGGTGGAATCAAAAAACATAGCAAAAAAAAAATTAATATAGGATGTCCATATCATTGATATCACTGAATTTGGCTGCAGAGGCAGTATTAAAAATTGGCAACTGTTTGATGGGAAGTGTTTTCTTTTTGTATAGCAGTATGAACCTGAGAATCTGCAGTCTGTGAAATGGACAATAACTATAAACTCAATAACAAGCAGTGACCAGATATGTTCTGCTGTTCAGCTGTTCTACTTTTCCAATAACAGCAGTACACAAGAGGCTCAATGTGTTGGTACCGTGTGTGCGTGCGTGTGTGTATGTGTGTGTGTGTGTGTGTGTGTGTGTGTGTGTGTGTGTGTGTGCTGTAGACCCGCTGCCTGTGTGAAGACAAGTTTTCATTATCAATGTAACAGAAAGAGTTGCAGATATTCTGTTGCTTTGTGGTGAAATGACGCCCTGTTGGTCCCAGACACAAGTAAAAACAACTTTTATGTTTCCAGTTTATTAAAAAACCTCGGATGGTGTTTCATGATTTCAGACGGAGATAGAAAAAAGTCAACCAACAGAAATGATGATGCAATATTAGGAAAATACTGAACCTCAGAAAGTAGTACCTTACAGTGCAAGACCTCTTCAGTTCTTAGTCTCATGCCACGGTAAAAAAGAAGGACCTCAGAAAAGATGAGCCTGAAACTTAGGGGAACTTATGTTGGGCAGTGATTTCCATTAAATTAATTGAAAATGTTTTTGATAATTTCAAATGGTTTTCTTTGCAGTAGTAAACCAGCTGCGATTGGACAGTTGCTGTTGAGAGATGGGATTTATGGGGTCTTCTGAAGTCTTTGACCCACCAGTATCAACAGTTCATCCTTCAAACATGCCTCCACTGTCGTTGACTCTGATACTCAGTGATGAAGCTGCTAAGGTGCATTACTAAGGGACATGCCATTACCCAGCCTGCAAGGAGCACGCTCTCACACACACACACACACACACACACACACACACAATTACACACTATCAAGATCATCAGTGTTTACATCCCTTCATTAGCATCAGGACACGACAGAGGTGAACCCAGGGTTGAATTGATTTCCTGTCCTCCACCCTCTTTCCTCCACAAACACAGCAAACTGTTCAGTCCATCTTGTCCTGCGTCTGTCTCAAAAAGTGTGTGTGTGTGTGTGTGTGTGTGTGTGTGTGCGTGTGTGTGTGCACGTGTTCTCTATTTTTAGCCATCGGGTTGCAGATTTCCTTGGATATGCTGGAGAAGATGTTCTGGACCATCACAAAGCAGGTGACTGGAGGACTCGCTCCCACTTACACATGTTGGCTCATGTCATTATTGAGGACTTCTCAGTGAAACCTATCTATTTCCAGAGGCTTACACCAATGTTCCCGTTAACACATTTGATACATGACTCTTAATTCTAAAACCTGAGCGAATCACAAGGACACAGTGCAGTTTACTGTGGGTTTCTTTACTGTCAGTGTTTCTCATTAACACTTACTGTGTGTGTGTGTCCTTGAGGCCTAACAGACATGTTGAAGGTATTATGTCCATGTAAAGCATTTGAACAGATGATTCAAAAGCTTGAAACCTTCAGGAGTTTGCTTCCTTTTGATCACCTGTAGAAAATCGACAGGAATGTGTATCACCACCTATATGGCGTGTGTGTCAGTGTGTGTGTGTTTTTTTGTGTGTATACATTTTCAGAAAAGGTTACAAGTGAATATGGAGATAGTTTACTTTATGATGTAATCTGTAGTTTGGTGCTAAAATTTATCGTGAACGCGGTTCTTGTGCAAACTGTTGTTGTTTTGCACTCTTTGTCTAAAAGCCCTGACTGTGTCGACCTGTGAGTACACAGAGAGCCGCGTGTGTCCAAGAATGAAGCAAACTATTACGTTAGCTCTGGTGCATCATAATATTTTACATAACCCTGTTCTGTGGGTGTATAAACTGCATCGCACAGAGACGCAGCATGATCCGCAGTTAGATAGATATCTAAGACTGACATGTACAGTGAATACATCACTGAGTTTCCAAGGACAGATGAATGATTTTTGCATTAATCCTCTGTATTCATTGGTTAATTCTTCCTTTATATTCAGCAGAGAATAAAGGCCATTAATTTTTGGGGCATTAAGACTTTTCATTAAGATTTAATAGGAATGTGCACAGAATAAATTCCAATTACGATGTAAAACAACAGGATTCCTCCCTGAAGAGAACAAAGTTAAGATTATGTCAGTTTCTTTTGCTCGTCACTCTGATCATAGTTTCACGAGTAAGAGTTTTCATTATGCAATTTAAACCTTCTCATCCAGTTTAGAGAAAGTGGAGACATTAAAGGAGCTATTTGTTCCTTTTTTCATTTGCTGTAATAGCTACATTTGGTAATGAACAGCTGTTAATAGTAACATTGGCTTTGTAATTATAGCAATAATTACTTACATATTTAAATTTAGAGATTTAAAATGTACAAATGAACATGCATGGTCAAAATTTGCACATATATATCTGACAGTTATATTGTAAGCATGTCAACAAAGTTTTGCATGCTAACAGGCTAATCCCATATCAGCATGCAAAATGTAGGTGAGTTAAGGAACAGCTGAGTCACACAGTTAAGAATAAATCTCACAATTGTGTCTTTTATGCTAAACTTTCTTGTGCAACATGTCCTTTGCCTCATTGCGTTGCGCCCAACTGAAGTTGACCCGCTGAGGCTGAAGGACTGACAGCACCCTCATGTACTGGACGGGTAGTGAGAAGGTTAGCAGCGAAAAGGTTTGCCATTAGTCAAGAGGGAAAATATACAGGTCAGATATACTGCACATGGCAAACCAATTTGCCAATGGCAGTAATTCTACAGAAATTATGGAAAGCTGGTGTGAGGGGTTCGATGCAAGTGGAACATGTCTAAAATCTGCCACCCTATATAAACCCTTTTCATCTAGTGAATAACATGACCGTTCTATTGGCACCACCCTCCTGAACAAATGTATTGTAATTTTAATTTTAATTTTCGCCTCACTACTGGTTAGAACCTACTTAAAGAAATCCCACCAGACATTGAGTTTCCAGGTGTAATGAGCATTACAGCCTATGGGAACCTCGATTGTCCACAGACGTCTTGTGTCAGTATTTGCCCACAAATATGACGTCAAACACACACTCTCACGTTCTCACACACACACCACAGGTGTTCGACCTTGTGGACATCTCCTGCAGTTTGGTGAAGCAGACGCGGAGCTGCAGCTAAATGTGTGCAGATGTGGTGTTGAGGTTGATGGTGTAGATTGTGTTATTAATGAGAGCAGACAGCTGTGACAGGCTGGATTAATGTATTCACTGCCGACATTAACTCATAAGAGTCAAAGTCATTGAACACACATTTACATCCTGTCACCACTGATTTACATTTTCTGAGGTGAGGTTTATTCATGCTTCTTCTGTTCAATAAGAAAACAAGGTCAATTTGAAACATCCACCTCAATATTTAGGATTAACAAGGTTTTTATCTTGATTTGAAAAGTCTAATTTAGTCTCTGGGTCTTTGTACTGAAAAAAGCCCGACATATATTCCTTTTCTCCGTCTGTGTCCTGTTGCTCTGAAGCTGTCAGAATGCAGGACTCACACGTATGCGCTAATGCTTGACAGTGAGGATACCTGACACTTGGAAATGTCATGCTAATGTACCTTGGTACCTGTTAATGCAACATTGGATACAGGAAATAAAATCCTAACACCAGGTTCACCAGCTGCCTCTCTCTCCTTTTTAACATTTAAATCACAATGCGTCCATCAATACATGACATCACCCCATTCAAAGCAAAGGCCAAACATAGTGAAAAAGCTGGTCACCTCTCTGGGCTTTCAAACCAAATGAATCCTGGCTTTCACTGGGTGTATTATGTTTCTTTTCAAAACTAGGACCTAATAGGGTACCTTGTGGTACCCCAAAAGAGATAGGTGCAGTGTTTGTGAAACTGAACTAAACTACATCATCAGGCCTGTGTGGATTTCTTTGACAGTGAATTGTTAATACTGTCATCTTAAGTTTCCTTCACATGTAGCAGGAAGTAAACATGAAGGTGATCATGAAGCAGGAGGTAAACAAGATGTAACATGTCACTTATCTTTAATGAGGATTCTAAAGACCAACTGATATTCAACAATGTATAAGCAAAGATAGTATTAGCCTGAGTTGAACTGTTGAATCTCAACTAAGACCCTGTTGAAATGTTACGCACTGTGTGGATTCTTTGTCCATGGACTGTCCTAATTAAATGTTAGTGACCCCTGAGATTACAAAACCTTATTTAGTTTATACTTAATATTACTATAATTCATACGATGATAACAATAATGATATGCATGTGATTTTCTGTTGTTTTTTTCCTTGCCCCTTCACGTCGTTGTCTCCAGCCCAGCGACACAGACGTAAGTGATTATTGATTACTGAAATCTATTATGCTCGTATGCTCGCAGCCTTGCATGATTCATAGTTCAAAAAAGTCCTTTTCTATTTAAAACTGGCAAGCCACGTTTTGAATTTGTAAGAATTATACAAAAACGGATTGAGTTCATTGCTCCATTAACCTCAGTGACACATACCCTTTGTTTCTCTAAGATGTGGTTTGCTCTTCCACTGCAAAACATACTATTTTGTAACCATGAAATATGTATTTAGTGAGCTGGTAGTTAGTTGAGTTGTATCAGCTTCTGCAGCTTCGATCAGTAATTCAGCTTGTTTGTGAGAATTTTATGCTTCCTCCTCTCCTCACTCCTTCTGTCTTCCTTTTCTCAGTGTACAACCGTTGAAGGTGTGTGTCCACTCAGCTGTGAGAGTGCTGTAAGTACCAACTGTCCCCTGATTTCCACCAAATATTAGTGCTTTTATATTTAACAATGTAAACACATGCTGCTTTCTGTCACTTCCTGTCCAGGACCTGAACTGTTTCCTGGTCGACAATAACGGTTTCATCCTGCTTTCCAAAGAGAGGAACGAGGTGAGATTCAGTAGCTGATCAGGAGAAAATAAAAATCACAGTGTAAAGGATGCTGGGAAATGACCTGGGCTATCTGTGGGGTTCTGATTTTATGATGTTATGGCCAACGCATCACCTTGCTGGCTGATGTTGCATTGATAGGCCACGCCCTGTGATTCCCCCAGATAACCCTGCACTAGCAGCCGCGTAGGCAGAAGGGATTGGTTCAAAATTAATCCACTCAGAGTCGGTAGATTAGTAATAGATTTTTATTTTGATCATGAAGTTCAGTGTCCATGAGGTCAGTGTCAGGATGTGATTTCCCTGCGGCACGGCGGCTCTTTGGATCATTTCACGTGCTCATAAACAACATCTGGAAGACTCACAGGATTTGAGGACATTTACGGTTTTAATCTCTGTGTGTGGAGTGTTAGCAGCGAAATATAGCAGCAGATGCACCTGCCAACCTTATCTGACCGTGGAGCTGAGCCGGCACGGAGTGTGCCGCCAGACCCAGGGCAGAGGAGATCTGTCCAGGCGGAGGTCACACTAGTCTGAAGCTAATTAAAGTCCTAAACTGTTGGATTAAAGCCCCAATGAAACAGATGCTAGAACACCATTTGTATTAGCATAATTTGTCTGGTAAAATTAAGCTGTGAGTGAAGGATGAATCATCAAACAGTTCAAAACTGTTTTAGAGGAAGAGAAAAGACAAAGATTTAGATCTTAGAGTTACACTAAGAGCTCTTGGACACGGCAATTAACAAAAGATAAATGAGCAATTAACACAGAGACCCAGAATTAAGTGTTAGTTTGAGTTACAGATGTGACGTTATGTTTTTTCTCAGTTCAGACGTATCATGAGACACTAAGCTCTTTGTCACAGACAACAAAAAAGACCCAAATGTTTTGTTTTCTTGAGTTCTAACGAGTAGCCTTCCATTTCACAAAGACTTTTTTTAGTCTTCTACGTCAGTGCTTTATCAACTTTATCTGAAATTGAAAAATGGAAATGTTATTTTAGCAAACTGAATTATTTATAGACAAAATTATAATAGAATTTAATGATGTTGAAAAATGTATCCATTCCTATGTTTTCCTTATCTCACAATTATGTTTTATTAGTATCGCACGATTTTACTTATTTACTTTTTTTCAAATTTGTCATCAATTTTCTGTCCTTGGCTAAATTAGTAACAAAAGGAGAGTTGGGTGTGTGTGTAGAGACGTGCAGAGCCTCCCCCTGCTGTCCATCTGACAGCTGCTTGTTAGCTCTGGATTAACTTAGCCTGTTAGGAGCCATATTACTGAGGATTAATCCTGAGCCCACCAGGCTACGATAAATACACACACACACATACGCACACACTCTCAGCTGTGCAGCTGCAACCACTTCATGCCCCACACCTCCTCTTCAGCTCCGACACATTACTTCTATTTCACTTATTTCATCTCTCGCCAGAGCTCCAGCGTGTTGTTTGGTTCGTTACCAAGCGTGGAACCTGTGATATGTGTGTGACCGTGCAGCCCCTGTGTCACAGCCAGATCTGCAGCAGCAACTGGATCTGCTGAGGTCAGATGAGGCTTAGTTCTCTGTAGGGCTGTCAGGGTCAAATGGAGCTCCAGCTGCATGGTTACTATACTGACTGAAGGTTATGTGTAGTTTACGTTCTCTTAATGAAACACTGTGGAAAACTGCATCTCTTATGTAACATTGTGTGGATGTGAGTGGGCTGTAAACAGATAGCTCAAACAGTTTGTTGTGGCTGTAGATCCATTCAGTAAGAACAGTCAGATCATGTTCTTTAGTTTCTAACCGGAAGTTAAAGAGACACAGTGACGTGACGTTTCCTTTGGTCTCTTCTCTTAAATAGGAAGGACTCATTTAAATGAACTGTCATCTTTGCAACTCACTAACTCACAAACAAAACTGCAGTGGGATCAACATGTTGCTCCGTGCATGCTGGATGTCAAATTAGACAACTTGCTTGATTCTGCCCCCCCATCCCCAAGTGGCTGAAAAAAAGGAAACTGGAGTAATCTCTCTGTGAGGATCGACAGAAGGGGGTTGATCAAACTTCCAGCAGCCAACAAACAGATGAATCAACAGTCACTCAACCTCCTTTGGCCTTTAAATGACAAGGTTGACTTTGAGTTTAGATGCTTGAGTGTTTGAGGTGAAAGCTCCACAGAATACTACTGCCCTTCACCCTAGAAAATGGAAGCTATTGTCAAAAGTGCCATTTTATATTAAGTTGCAAATAAGATGTAAAAAAAATAAGTGAGATGCTGAAAATGAGCAGCGAGTCAGGCAGGCTGTTAAGCTGTTAACATGGTAAATGCTCTGTATTTATATTGTGAGTTTGTCAGACGGTTCAATGGTCAGCTGACAGTCAGAAACAGACACTGATACAGACAGTCACACAATGTACACTTTGTGTTTGCTTTTCTTTTCTTCGGAATGAATCCAACTTCCGAGATATATGTTGCATGATCAAAATGAAAAGTATTGGTGTGACACTGGTGGAGAACGGAAAAAAAAGGAATTCAACAAACAGCAGTACAATGTTGTGCTGTAGAGAAACCTTAAACCTCGAATAACTGAGCTCATTTTTTATTATTTTGCATGTCTGCTGCATTCCCAATGGCCTTACTAGGCAGATATTATGATGAAGTGCTGCCTCCATATTTTGCTGAGCGCTGAACTTTTTACAGGAAGCTTGTGGAAACACCCAGCACCCTCCTCTGGAGGTGTGAATGTGTCACTGGCAGGCCGTTGCAGGGCATGGTAAATATTTAATCAGCAGAGGAATTAGGTCAGTGCTGACTTCAAGAAATACGTCCGAGGGAGGAAGTGGCGCGTGCAGGGTGACCAAGCAAAACACAGGGCGGGTTATTGCTGGTGGTGTTGGGCCGTGTGCTGGGGAAGGGTCTGTGTGATCAATGGCCCCTGTCTGTTAAGTTCATCCTCAGAGCAGCCCCACTCAGATGGATGTACACGGTCTGTAGTGGATCTAATACTTCTGTGTAATGTCAGGTTTTTGTCATGTAAACAGTTTTTACCAAGGTAAAACATGTTGGCACTTTTCACACCTTTCTTATAACCTAAGATCTCTGATTTGCAACAGGAAAAGTAAAATAAAACTGATCTCACATTTTTCTTACATCCTCTTGTTTGCATACTACTGCAAAAGCTGTGAATGGCAAATAGCTTCCGGAGCATGCACAGCATCCTATTGTACAAGGGCATCAATCAGAAGAGGAGTACAAAAGAATTTTGTACTCCTCTGGCTTTAGATTTATGATGGAACCCAGTGAGGACATTATGGTACAGTAGTCACATTATCAAGAACAGGACCAAACTGGATGAAGGAGTTTCTGGCCAGTGATGGCTGCTCCATTCCTGTGACAACAATTTCCATTTGTTCTTCATATGTGGGCCGATGTGGCTCAGGAGGTAGAGAGGGTCATCCACCAATCAGACGGTCAGCATGAGTCATGCAGCGAGTATGAATGGTGTGTGACATACAAAGCACCTCAAGTGACCGATAAGACTGGAAGGTGCTTTATGAATACAGAACATTTACCGTTAATGTCTTTGCTCTCAGGGGAAGGGTGGAACGACGGAGGGATGTTCGTGATGAAAAGAAAACCTATGTGTTGTCCCTCGGAACCCTGTTTCTGATGAGACGTAATCAGAAACAATGTGTTTGGTGTAAAAACCATGATGCACTGAGAGAATTATGAATATCTCCTATGAGTAAATGGATGCATTTGGAAAAAACAAATCATCTCCTTTCCTAACCACTATTCCTTAAACCAGATGGGTGTGAACAACACAAGGTCAAGGAAGATGTGAAGGAGAAGCCGTTTGGAGTTAGGTAAGGAGAGCACAGGGCGGAGTAAATCCATTTACACCCGGTGTTGTTGTTCTTTTAAACAACTTTATTTATAACAGAGGTGTGCACAAAATGAACAGTGCTGTAGTCTGTGCCCTGAAAGTTATAATAACATTTCCAGTGAGACACAGAATGGCACTTCCTGAGAAGAGGGGGAAACATTAACCTAATTTACTCACAGGAAATAAATAAACAGGACTCAAATGTTGAAATAACATAATATTTTGAGGGATGAACGTAAAAACTAACTTTAAGTAAGAGGAGAAAAATTATTTATTGTGTACATTCCACAGTTGGGGGATTAAAAATGTTTGTTGTTTATTGTTATTCCTCACTGAACAGATGTGACAGAAGTAATCAGTAGCTCAGACATCATGTGAGGATTCCCTTTAGTTTTGGATCGTGTCAGGAGATTTATATTAGGTGGGTGTGTTCAGGTGCAACTATGAGATTGCATCGCAGCTGCAAAGAATTGTGGGGCGACATTTTCTCCTTTCCTTTTTATAAAGGATGGTCTGATGTTTTCTATGCTAAAGGAAATAAGTTAGGAAGCATTGAAGCTCCTTTCCTTATCCTTCAGAGAATTTAAACAGCTCACATTATGGCGGCCGCTGAAATACTTCTATTGGAACACAGCCAAGGATTTTGTATAATTCAATTCAATTGAATTTGATTTGCAAAGCACCAAATCACACCGCACACTGTAAAGTACACAGTGAGGTCAAGACCGTAAGATTTTTTAGAGAAACCCAACAGTTCACCAGCAAGCATGACAATGACCCAGAGCATACAGTTTGTCCAAATCAATCAAGTTTTATGCTTGAATTGTAAAGGTTTTATGCATAAGGTCAAATCAAAGACGGCAAAGTTCTTTGTTTATTTTTTTTAACAGGGATGTGTAGACTTTTCATATCAACTGTAGTCAGTTCTGAAATTAAGAATTGATAGTTTAATGTTTTTAATGGTTTTGTATTTATATAGCGCCTTTCTAGTCTTGATGACCACTCAAAGCACTTTACAGAACAGTTTTACATTCACACATTCACACAGTGCATCTAACCGCAGCACTTAGTTATTCTATGGGGGGGCCATTCAGAGTTCAGCATCTTGCCCAAGGACACTTTGGCATGCAGATGGGTCAGACTGGGAATCGAACTGCCGACCTTCAGGTTGGAGGACGACCACTCTACCCCTCAGGTGGTGTGTGCTCCATGGGACTGTAACGTGCACCACTGGACAAAAACCTAAGAGACCTGTTTAATTACTAGGCATTTTAAGCAATTAAGTATATAGTGGCCATTTAGGGTATCTTTACTCAGCTTTTACTCAAAATACTCAAATGCATACTTCTTAATGAATGCAAAGAAATGTACATCTCAGTTATCATATATCGATTTGTTTGTGGCCACCATGTCAACATCCAAATCGCTGAGCTGTCAATTTATCTCAGAATGAATATTTGAACCGGTTTTTGATGTAATGATTTGATGTTGTCCTGCAAGCTGTATGTTCAGGCTGTTAGTTGAGTCAGTAAACCAGTTCTGATGGCAGTCTCGTACAGACTCCTCATAATTGAGCCTGCTCCTGTGCCATATGTCTGCGTAGCTCCTGGCAGGCGTTTGACAAGGGGGTGAAGTATCAGCACAAGCAGCATCTGACTGCTAACACTCAGCAACCTGTGAGTCCTCTGAGGCTGCTGGGAAAATCCAGTCCAGAGAGAGATAGTGTGGGCAGAGGGCAGCTTGCAAACACGAACAAAGCTGCTTAGGCAAAACACTTAGGGAGGGACACACACAGACACAGACACACACACGCACACACACACACACACACACACACACACACACACACACACACACACACACACTTCATATTTTATTCCTGCTGCTACCTCACCAAATCAGACTTTTTATTTGTTTCCCTTAAAACAAAATAGTAATCTTTAAAACTCGTACATCCTGTCTTTTGTCTAAGCAGTAGACTGGAGGAGGCTTTCAATGGACAAATGTCCTCAATAAATGTAATGAAGTGCAGTGAGGATAATTTTATTTAGGGTTTAAGATGGCACTCTTTAAGGATTTGAATGTTTGTTGGCAGTACTCTTATATTTGTAAGAGCTACTTGTAATATGAAATTTAATTTATTTGCTTTGATTTGAGAATCTAAGATAACAGCTGGTAAATGAATTGAAGCTGAAGTGCAACAGCATCAGGGAAGCACAGCCAAAATAGTATTGGTCAGAAAAATATATAATGATAAAATATTCAGTAAGATGTACGTCATCAAGCAGAAAGAGAGAAGACAGCAGCTTTCTGAGTACTGAGCTGTCAGGATTGTTTTACCTAAATATATTGTTTACATGTTTGGGAAACATGCTAAAAGGGAGGAAAGAGCATTGATACCAATTTCTCAATGCGTATTGACACAATTCGCAGTTAGCATGAGACAGTTAACCTGGCTCTCCCCACAGTTCATAAACCAACCAACCAACACTTCTAAAGTTAGTTGTTTAACACACTTTATGTCATTGTTTGATCTGTGACCAAACAGAAAAATATAATAGGCCCTAGGGGAGAGCGGGCTAATGTGAAACATTTTTTTCATTTTTCCCCTCTAGGCGAGTTCAAATTATACATCAGTAAAATGTACTCATTTCCCATTAATTCAGGATGTTTTCTAGCAATGGAAATAATCCGAATGTCTTCAGGACAAAGGGCAGTGAAAATATGATACCTACTTTTTCCACTGTAAAACTACCATAACAACACATGTTGTAATCCCGACAGCTAGATTGACAACCACTAATATCGGACTAGTAACATAATCATGGGGATTTGTCAATTAAGCACATTTATGATTATTATGATTCATGTGATCTCTTGCACACCCTAGCTTACCTGCACATTGTTTATCTGTCCAATTGGCAGGGACAGGGATATTGTTTTTCTCTGCATATTCAAATGCCAGTTTCACTTAACTGGACCAAGGCCATGGAACTGGTCAGCTAGTTGTTTCAAGTGTTTGTCAAGCTCCTCCTCCATCTCATCTGTGAATATTCTCTTTACCTCAGCTACTGCACCCCAGGCTACAGATTTTACTTTCCCTTTCTCTTTTTTCTTTATGAATCTTTTGAGGGTTGTCTTGTCAATATTTCTAAGTTCCAGCTTTTCTTAAGGACTTCTTTCCTTGCATGACCACAGCGGCTGCACTCTCCATCTCTGCGAGGGGTGTTTGGCCCCAGGTTGTCTTCCTGGTTCTGGTGTATAGTTTCTTGGCATGATGGCTTTTCTACAATGTTTATGATATTAAAAATAAAACATATGTAATGTAATATTACACAAAAAAATGTTTATTACCTAAACTTAACTTGTGCTTCATGTCTCACTTTACCCCACAGCATTTGACTCACTTTACCCCACAGCCAACATTCTAGAAATACAACATCTCTTAGCAAATCAGGCTAATCTTCAGCTAGCATCAATCACATGGTTTTAAATGTTGGAAGTTCACCAGCTTGTCTGATATACGTTTTTCTACCTGATTCAATTTGTTTGGACACAGTTGATTAAGTTCAAAGCAAGATAATTTATTTACATGCAAAAAACACATCTTTGTGAAAAAACATAATTACCACAGCACCAGCACCAACTTCTCCTTCATGGCAAGGGGGGGATGGGAGGGGTTTAAAAAAATATTGGTCACATGACCACAAATGTGTTCTGTTGCCTAAATAAAGGGGGTGTCTCACATTACCTCGCTCTCCCCTAAAATGGCACTGTATGATACTCCACAGGAAATGGAGTATTTATGAAACTCAAATAATCTACATCATTAAAACTGTGTGGCAGCGTTTGATCCAATTTGACTGACAGTGACTGAACAGTCTGACCACAGACTATAATCATCCGATCATCAGATCCTGATTCAGGTGTTGGATATAGAGGCTTAATGTAAGATCCCATTGCTCAGATTCATAAACTAACTCAAAGAAAGTATAGACTTTAAGGCCTTTAATTCCACAGCTCCTGTGTTGACTGAAAATTAATTAATAAAAAAAATTAAAAAAATAGAAACGTCAGTCTTATTGCTTGGTTTGAGCCAATAAATCATTTCGCTAAAATATTAATTGTGAATTAATGTTAAACGCAACAGATGAGAAATGAAATAGCATTATCAATCAACCATTTGCTCATTGGTTTTGGAATAGAAGTCATAACACTCTCTTTAGTTGTCCAGGCATAAAATGTCCAACTAATGTCATAACACACTGGTTTAACACATTCAACACATTATTCAATTATTAGCGTTGATTGTAATATCAACTGAAAAAATGATGATGCACAAATAACTGTGTCTTTGTGGATGAATGTTGATTGAACTGGAAAGAACAAATCTCAACTGTACCTCCTTGTTGTCGTTTCCAGGTCGGTCGCTTCTTTGGCGAGGTGGACGGGTCTGTCATGGCGTCACTCATCAAGATGGGCATGTTTCAAAAGTATGACTGATTGCTGCTTTGATCTCTTTTTAGTTCAGCATGCGGTTTTCTTCACAAATACAGCTGACACATACATTCAAGCAATGCATCTGTGTGCAGCACTTTTGCTAGCATACATCACAATCACATTCTCGGCACAGCCATTTTAATACCTTTCAAAATAACAAGGAGAGGGATCCCTCACATGGGACACCTTCTGAGGTTTCATTTCTTGTCCCCTGTTAACATTTTTTTTTTTGTAGTTTTTCCTTAAAGTTGTTGAGAGTTAAGAACAGAGGATGTCACACCTTGTTAGGCCCTAATAGAAACAGTCCTAATAGTGATTTGTAAATATGGGCTATACAAAAGAAATTCGATTGATTGATCGACATTACACACAGACAACTACACAAATATAAATGTCATCTACACTCACTGTTCAGTAATGATTGTTTGTTTTGTTAAGAGAGTGATGAATGACTGTGTTTGAACTCCTGAGCTGTTCCTTGCTCACATGTTACTGAGTTGAATGTTTCCATGTTTGCAGAGTGTCATTGTTTGACTACCAGGCGATGTGTAGAAGCACTCATCATCACGCCAGCAGCGCCCGACCTCTGCTCAGCGTGAGTCGCACCACTGCACTAAAATATACTATATTTATTATATATAGTTTATGGGTCTTGATCATAAATGCATCAGTCAAGTAAATGTTCAGTTTTGTCCATTTAACATAAGCAACATGTGTCATGACAGAAATAGGCAGTGAGAGTGTTGATTTTCCATTAATTAAAGACAAACAACTCAGTTCTTTAATTCCCTTCATGTTTCTCTTCATCTTGCAGCCATTTTACTGCATTGCGGCATTGATAAAGTGGCTCTTCTCCAACACACTGATGTAAGTGATGAGGATTTTTTACTTCTATCACTGAAATTGACAGGAGCTGTGGTAAAGAGGCTGATGTGGATCCAGGAGGTGACAGGGACGTGAGGCACTCCTGCAACTGTGAATTCAGATATTAACGTACACACAAATTAGACTTCATTTCACAATTATGGCTAGTTTATATACTTGAACAGTTGCGAACATTTCAAGTGAAGATGAAAATCAATCATTCTCTCAAGGTTATAAAGGGAATAAATAAAAGTTGAATCGATTACTCTTCACTCTGCTCTGGAAGCCATTTGTCTGTTTGAAATAAACTCCCAAAGTTCCCAAATATATTAAATCCATTAAAATTAACATACATAAAGACAGAGCTGCAGGTAGTTTCTCCGGATCAGCAGGATGTGAAATGTGTCCAATGGGAATATTCTATATTAAAGAGCACTCAGTGTGCAGAATTAAACTTTTCCTTTTTTGAAAATATGTTAAAATCTTTCCAATACCACTTGTATTAAACTTTGTATGAAATAAGGTGACAGAAATGAGCGTCTGCTTATTCGATGAGAAAATAAACATATTTGGTATTTTGGATATGATTTTCAAAATGATCTGTAATGAGGTGTTTGTGTCTCCTGCAAGGTTTCTGCTGGACTTTAATCTCTGTGGTCTCTGGCACTCCGATTACTTTGTCGACGGTAAGATGCTCAGATGATCAAATCAAGTAAAATGACTCGTTCATCAATGTTCGGCTGCTTGTTGACGAGAACTGATAAAGTCAAAAAAGATGTTAAATAAAATATATGTGAAACTGAAAAGTGCCAGAGCAGCTGATGGTGTGTTTTTTCCACAATTTATATATAATTTACAAACATCTGTCTCCAATACGGCGGTCTCATCTTCATCCTCACCATCTTCATCATCATGATCTTCATCACCACCTCGGTGTGTTCCCTGTGTCTGCTCTGTGAACCATCTTCATCCCCTCAGCCAAGGCTGGTTATCACACAAGTAAGTTCATCATGTCTGTATGTGAGTATGTCTCTGTCAGGTTTAGCTGTCTCTGGGATTAGATTTGGACTTAACTCGGGATATCCTGTCCCATGAAGCTGGTTCACTGTTAACCTAGGAAAATCACCATGGTAACAGATGCTGTGGGGTCTTCCAGGATCAGATTACAAATATCCTGTTAACACGTTGACTGAGTCGTCATTCCTACAGGATGCTGACATGGAAAAGAAAGTTTACAATAAAGTGTTTTGAAACAGCAGAAAAAGAGAGTGAGTTTACCTCCGTAGAGCTAGTTAAGGCAGCCACCTCGAATCATATGATATATTTAATTCTCCACAATCCTTTATGGTACACACCCTCCCATTTTGGCTGTCTGTTTAAGCTGCAAAGATTTCGCAGAAAGAGAGAAATGGGAAATTTTTGTGTTAACCTGCTACAAAACACAAACTAACAGATCAAAAGTTATTAAATTCACCCGTTTTCCCAGTATTATAGGTCTTTGCTTTTAATATTATATATATATATATATAAATATAATAATATTCAAATTTGTGTGTGTGTGTTTGTTTCAGCTCACAAGCAGAGGAAGGTGGAGGCGCAGCAGCCCTGTGACACTGAGTATCCTGGTTTCATGTACGACTCATCTATCAGAGAAGCCAACAGCCTCATCAAGTGTGGACGCTGCCAGAAGTACGAAACACACACACACAAACAAACACACAGACACACCCACACACACACAGAGAGACCCTCCCACACACACACAAACACACACACACTGACCTTAACTAAACAAATGAAATCCTCTTCCTCTATTTATTAAAAGGAATATCATCCGTCAGTTTATTTCATATAATAGCCAAACCTTACTGTCATTTTGACTAATTATCTTTTTAAGGTCTGTTGTTATTTCTCTGTAATTTTCAAGGTCTCGACCTTAATAGGATGTTACATTGAATTGAATTGACCTGAATTAAATGTGTCCCTAATATCAGCTTACTTTTTATTTTGTATTCATTTGTTTTTTGTTGCCATGTACTTTGTGCAGCACTTTGTAACCTTGTTACGATAAGTGCTATACATAAAAAGATATTATTATTATATATTTATTATATTACCTATATATTATTGTTACAGTGAAGTTAACAAGCTTGTTAATTGGACTTATGTAGACCAAATCAATTACATTTTCAGCTCAATTTTATTTGTATAGCTCCAAATCACAACATATATTATCTCCAAGCACTTTTCAAGTTGGAGTAAATATTAAATCAACCGCTCTGTGTATTCACTGGCTGTTAATGGCTAAGCGTTGATGGTTGTAATGTGAGTTATTTGTTGTTTAGTAAAGGTTCAGTGTGTCAAATCTAGTGACATCTAGTGGTGACGTTTCATGTTGCAGCTGAACACCCCCTCACCTCATCCTCCCGTTACGAACATGAGAGACAACCTATGGTAGCATTCAGTTGTCTGAAAAACTCAAAAGGGGTTTAGTTTGTCCAGTTTGGGCTACTTTCACCTACATCTTACACGCGTGTGATGACTGACTGATGGGATGTAACTTGTTTGTGTTTCAGGATGTTCGTGGTGCAGCAGATCCCTGACAGTAATCTGGTTCTGGTTGTGACTCAGGCCGACTGTGACTGTTCCCGTCAGTATGGAGCGATCCTGCTGGAACCCAAGGAGATCAAATATATCCTTCATTCACTGACAAACCGCAACAACACCTCCCCCTGCTGGACATGCTGTAGGGAGGACACGGCTGTGACCTGGTTAATTGGACATTGTGGTGCTGATGGTGTCGGTGAGATAGAAACTCGTGTAAAGAGCGAGTGATGCATTCAAATACCCCCAGTGCAACCCAGAGGGATAAGTGTCCATATTTCAACTAGTCAGATCAATCAGTTAGGAGCCAGTCCGTCTATTCATTTGTTTCTTCTCATTCGTGCTGGTTATCTTTGGGCTTGGTTTATGTTCCTAGGATTCCACCTTCATGAGCAGTTTTCAGTTTTCCCTAACTCCAGTGAACATAATGCCACGGTGAAATGCAACAGGATGAAATCCCAGAAGGTCCGGCGGCGTCCAGAGTCGTGTCACTCCTACCACCCGAAGGTGAGCGCTGCTGACGCTTAGGTGAACACAGGGACGATTTAAAATACGGCCTCTGATACTGACCACACTGACTTGTGTGTGACTTTTTTAGATTCATGACTATACAAATATTTAATAAATACAAAAATACTATCAAACAAATAAGAAACTTAACATGGTAACAGTTTTTTTTAATTGATAACTATAGTTTATCTGTTAATGTATTGGTTAATAACTACAATTCTTCCAGTGTTGTATACACAAATAATGAAAAACACTGTACTGTAGCTAAACACAGAGGAAATTAGAAATTATAAATCTTTACAATGACATGATCTCAACAATAACAAATACCATCTCTGCTGCTTACAGCAACATTATAGTGTGTTATTAATGTGTGTTCAATTAAATGATCCTATAATGTTACAATAAAAGTTATGGTGAATTCCTTGAAAGATCAGTTCACCTCTCACTTGTTAACGTGCCTTTTACTAAGCTGTTGATGTGGCTAATGAAAATAAACATTCCTCTAATATTCCTGTTGCCCTCAGCTGTGTGTACTGTGTTTAGCGGGAATCTGGTTGGTTTGTGTACAATGCACAGAGCTCACTTTAAACAGGCAAAGGAAAACAAATAATTTATTAAGTCATCCTTTCATTGCATTAATCCTAAACAGGTAACACTTGAACTAATAAAAAGTGAATGCAGTTGATAAAATGCTGATATGTTGTACATTAATCAGAAACGTATCATCTGTTACTTCAACAGGAGAACGCTAAGGAATGTGGCGGAGCGTCGGCCATCTCCCTGTCCTCTTCTCTTCTCTCTGCCTCTGCGCTCGTCTCATTGGTCCTCCATCACTGGACGTAAACCAGGACTAACCCACCAATCAGGATGCTCACAGGGGAGCCGGAGCGAGGATGTACCATAATAAAACACTGACTAAATAGCCAAGGGAAGTTTTTTTTTAATTCTTGCCACAAGAGACAATGGAATATCACAGATGCCCCCCCCCCCCCCCCATACACACACACACAAACACACTGCACAGACATGCTGCAGTTCAATCTGCAGTGGCAATAACGGGCTATGAGATTATTCTTTGTTTAAATGGACTCATTTGTCAGATTGGAGTAAGTCAAACCGAAGAAGGAGCTGAGCTGCGAGGCGGCTCTGAGCTGCGTGAGAATCAGGAGTCATCACTCTGCTGACACAAGATATGGTATAGATATAGTCATTTCATAAAGTCATCTGAAAACTCTCCAGGAATCTCTGATTTGGTGATTTTCAGGTGAACGATTTAATAATATATTGTCTGGTTTAAAAAAGAAAGGCTCATTTGGTATAGGTTTGATATTATTGGATGTTTTTTGTATATGTCAGAATTGTTTTTACAAAAAAAGCAGTGAAAGCAAGAACTTTTAATGTGTTTCAACATTTGAATAAACGTCAGTGGTATGCAACCAATTCCTGTGTAAACACTACATATATGTCCCAGATGTATTAAACATGTTTTCACTGCATTCAACTAGAGACGTCAGTTGACCTGTTATTTAAAACAGATCTATTGTAGTTAACCTACACAGCACATTAACCATAACTCAGGTATGAGAGAAAATACCTTATCTAAAGCCGCTGGAGCCTTGAAGTGAAACCATCAGATGTTGGATGTCTCCTATAAGTCTAATGGCTTTTACTTCTGGATTCTTAATACATTTTTCATTTTTTGCTTCTACCTGTTGGTATGTTTGTTTTTCTTTAAAAGCACCAAGTGGATGAAAATGTCAAAAAAATTTGAAATCTGATCATACAAGATCAATAAAATATGTTCCTAGTTGTTTTGTCACAGTGAAGATGACCTTCGACCTTTTGGAGATTAAATGTCATAATTTTACCCTTTAAGACATTTATCAAAAAAATTGCCATAATCTGCAAAGTAATGCTCTTATATTATACTCACAGTGTGTTAAATAGAATGCTACAGCAGTAAATTATGAAAAAGTCACATTATGAGCCACACAAACATCAGTTTATTCAGTTAAAAAGTTAAATTCTTTTAAATTATTGTAATTTTCCATTTTAAAGTGTTGTATGTTATAAATTAATAGGTTATAAAAGGTTTTCATCATATAAAGCGGGCTTCTCTAAAAATAATTAAGGTCTTGAACTTCTTATGTTATGATTTGCCTCTGAAATTGGACAGAACAGAATATATTTTTATGACAATCGAATCTTAATTTTGCCATGGACATTTGTGTGAAGCACTTTGTCACCTCATTTAGATAAGTGCCTTACAAATTAAGTTATTCTTATTACTCAAAAATGTAAAGAATGCTTCATATCTCCATTTTGCAGAATACGTGCGTAGGAGAGAGATGAGTAGATAAAAAACTATTAAAGCTCCCGCAGTGTCCAACTTGTTCATGTTATAATGGGTCACAGGCTTCTTATGGTAATCAACACTAGAAAAGTATAATAATGATGTCATAGAAAGTCATGAAAGATCTCATAGATGAGTTGTAACTAAAATTATCACACTACGATTGTATGCTTTACCAGCCAGGGCAGTTTCTATTTATATGTTTATACATAACTTTGTTCCAGATTAATATAAACGTCACTTTAACCTTTACCTTTGGCCACTGAAAATGAATCCCTTTATATTTGAGTCCAAGTGACAACTGATCAAAAGTACAAGAAATTCACTCGAGCAGTCTCTGATATATTCAACTGACCAAAATACACATTCAGTGAATTGAGCCAGATGTAATGAAATTCCCTACGGCCAGAGAACGAAAACATAAAAAGTGGAAAAAGTGCCAAGGTTAAATATAACAAAGGAATTTATTTCAAAGAGTCATTTTGTTTTGACTAAGTTCACAGTTTCTCTACTTATCTCAGCTCTCTAACACTGTTCATGCACGAGAGGGTGTGACTGATTCAGACTCTTGGAATCTTGATTAGTCATTTAAACCATTTCACATAAAACTAGACTAAGAAGCTGTTTAATGTCAGCATTTTCACCTGTCAGTCACAACCTCCTGGAGATAAACAGTGAGTTCACCCCCTGCTGGACAGGTGTAGCAATGACAGAGGACGATACATTCAGGAGAAAAAAAATCCCCCATGGTAACTTTTATTGATAACACTTATGCCATGGGCCTTAATCTCACTAAGTTCTACTTCAGCCGAATATTTCCTCCACTTCCCAGAATGCCTATTGATAAAAGGCCTGCAACACAGATTTGAACAGTTAACGCAAAACTTTGTGTAATTTCATCCCATGTGTAAAGGAAAGGCCTCAACAAGTCTGTTAAAAATTTAATTTTAACGCCTCAAATTTAGTTAAACATCAT
The DNA here is from genome assembly GCF_949316205.1 of Platichthys flesus. Classification (NCBI taxonomy): domain Eukaryota; kingdom Metazoa; phylum Chordata; class Actinopteri; order Pleuronectiformes; family Pleuronectidae; genus Platichthys; species Platichthys flesus. Next base: position 22,066,199 of record NC_084950.1, on the reverse strand, counting down.
GGAAATATTGGTCATGTGGATTTGTCCTCCTGTAATATTCTTCAGATGAAACCAAGTGGCTGCATTTTGATCCAATCAAGTCAAAAATGTGCAATACGTCTTTTAATTTTGATTACTTTAGATCACAAAATGAGGATGTTTTTACATATAACAGGTGATAACTCAGTTTTACATTTCTGTACACACTTGGGAGAAACTCCTAAGTAATAAAAGGCTTTAGTTACCAAATGCAGTGTTTAGAATTTCTTCTAGAGAACAGAGGCAGACAACAGGCTGAGAAGAGAAGTGTAATTGGTTATACTCTTCAAGTTAAACGTTGTAAAAACACACAAATACGGCAAGCCTTTGACTCTAATAGAGAAATCCATGTTGAAGATGCAGCAGTCACACTGCCTGACGATGTGAGAAACAGATTTTGGGATCAATGTTTTCGGGGGTGTTTTGTTTCAACAGCAAATGTTCCGGCAGAAATTCGTTGACTAGCACTGAAAATGAAAGCTGTTATTCAATGGGCTGATGTGATGTAGCCGCTTCCTGTCGAGGTATTATCACAACGAATTTATACAAACATTTACACATCATTTTACAGCATTGAGGTGTTTCTGTAGAAAATACATCCAAACTGACCTGAACCCTGAAACATATCAGTGATAGGAGTTAACACAGGAAAACATCCGCACCAACTTTGAAATGTTGCAAATACAACGGCAGGAAACAAAAGAATAAATAAAAACGTCAAATCAACTCGCAAGATATTGTGACCTGTAGAAAAGTTTTGAAATTAGCTGCAGAAAGGTTGAACTTGAGCTCCTCTCATTACAAGGAAGGCAGACAGTCAAAGAGCAGAACTGCCTTGATGAAATAAATAAAAAGATATAATCAGTCTGTTATCACGCTGTAAATATGAATCATTTAAAGTCAATTCAGGGAGATTCAAATCTGATGGAGGTTGGTCTCATGTTTGACGGGTGTGTTGAGGCATTCTGGAGCAAATCCATGTCCAATAATGAAAGATGTAATTTTCTTTTGTTTGCCTTGTTCCTTCATATTTATTAGGAAAAACAAATTACTGTTGAGGGGATACACTGGATGAAGCTGTGAACCTTCTGCCATCAGTGATAAGAGTTTTTTTTATTTGGAGGGTTTGAATCATTTAAGGTTCAGTGTGTAAGATTTCAGTGAAAGGAGTCTGTTGGAAAAATTATATGTAAAATAATACTGTGTTTTCATTATTGTGTAATCATCTAAATTGTACTGGTTATATTTTTCTTTACCTTTGAATGAGTCGCTTATATTTAAATACTTTATATTAACATTGGGAAGGGGTCCTATCTACTAGATGTCACTAAATTCTACACACTGAACCTTTAAACGTACTAATTTTGTGAAATAATCATCTCGCAGGCTCTGTAAAAGTAAATCCACACCGAGTTGAGTTTTTGCAGCTGGGATGAAAAATGACTTCCTTCTCTACGCGATCTGCTGTTTCTCCTGAGCCGGGCTTGTCTCTTCGGCATTCCCTCCTTTGTCCTGGTTCCAGTCTCGGAGGCCCTCAGGCAAGCTTGTGTCCTCCTCAAAGCTCCCAGTCCCCTCCACAAACTCCTCGTATGTTGATTTCTCTTCAAATGGCCGCTCGCCCAGCAGCTCCAACATGTCCCCCTTGTCCAGAACCTCTTTCTCCAGGAGCCGCTGGCCCACCTGATGACAAAGATCAGGATAGAATCTTGAATTGTACGTTTTTTTGTGCCAACAAAATGATTATAATAATGTCATTAGATACGCACTTTTCAACACAAGTAACAAACTGCTTTACAACAATTTGAAAGTCGCAATCAGAATTAAAAAAAGAAAAGAAATTACATAAAAGATACAAATAATAAGAGCAATAGACATCACGTGATAAAAGCTTTTTTATAAAAATGTTTCTTAAGAAGTAAAATAAAACGGGTAAGCTAATTGATCTTTTCCGGCAGACTTTTACAAAGTGTAGGGGCCCTGACGGCATCGGTTATGTCTCCTTTTGATTTCAGCCTAAATTTCAGAATGGTTAACAGAATCCTATCAGAGACTCTCAGACAGCATCCTGGATGAAGGGAAGAAACAAGTTCTGAAATATACAGAGGGGCCAGTCCATGCCCGGCTTTTAAGTGTACAGTCATAGATGAAGAGGGTGATAAATAGTTCTTATATATATTTTTGCTAAATAACTGTTAGACATGAAGTGAGTGCAGAGCCTGACCATTACCGAAGATTTAAACCTTTTGTTAAGTTTAAATATTAATATTGTCGATGCTGAAGCTCTTGTACGTTTTTGTGTATTAAAATGTATTGTCTCCTTATTTTTTGCCTGGAGTGCATAGTGGCTGTTTGGATCTGGAAAGATTTTTATTGAATATAAATTATGCAAATCCCACCACTCTTATAGTCCTACAACACTCCAGTATTAGCCGGTGATGTATCAGAGACTCACCATCTCTACCAGGTCCTTCTTTTCCAGAATGAGCTGCATCGTGCGCTCGTAAGCTCGATCCACCAGCTCTCTGACCTCCTGGTCGATCAGCTCGGCTGTTGCCTCACTGTACGGCTTCTCCAGGACCATCTCACCCTGCCGGGGCAGATCGAATGACACCTGCCCCACCTTATCGCTCATCCCGAACTGCACCACCTGAGGAAAACAAGACGTCATAGAATCAAAAAAACTGTTCCACTGAATCAGGAGCCCAACAGGCCCAGCAGGCCTTGCAGGTGTGTGCCAGTTACCTGAGCATAGGCAGACTGTGTGATTTTCTTCAGGTCATCCTGAGCACCGGTGGTGATCCGGCCGAAGAACACCTGCTCAGCCACGCGGCCTCCCAGCATCATGCACATCCTGTCAAAGAGCTGCTCTCTGCTGTACAGGTACTGCTCCCTGGGCAGGTACTGAGCGTAACCCAGACCCTTCCCCCGCGGAATAATCGACACCTTGACAAAAACAGAAGCATTTGAGTGGAACATTTGACCCAATGAACATAAAGGGCCCATTCTAAGCTAAAGCTAAAGTGCTCATTTATTTTTAGCACATTTGATATATGAATTGCTCCTGATACTTGTTGCAGCTATTGTTATAAAATTGACTATAAACTTATTTCCACCATTCTCTCAAAATCTGTTACGGTTTGATTCCAACTATATCAATAAGGTGTCATTCTGGTTTGCTTCAGGCAATTAATCTGATGATTCTTTTCTGGATGGATTGAAACATTTTTTGTTTATAAATTGTCAAAGAATTGTAAAATAAATATATATTTTTAAAGCCATTATAGCCTGTGTCGGTGTCTTTGAAAGTCTGGTTTTGGCTCAACTGTTATAACTGTTATCAAACATGTTTAGCCTGATGTTAGACAAAGAACTGCATTAAAGCTAGGGTTGGTAATCCTGAAAACTAGCAAGAGCAGGCTACACTGCAGGCTGCAAATATGCAACTGATACTCCCCACCCCCTCCCAACTCAACAAAGCTATTATTGCTTGTGTTTATTACTTTTTTCCTTTTATTTATCTATTATGTATTGATGGCTATCAGAACGTCAACAGAGTTCGTAAGAATGCCGACGGCCAGTGGCAGACTGCCCATCAGGAACAGCGGGACATTTCCCGCTGGCCTAATGTTTTTTTAGGGCCTTGAAACGTTTGGTGGCTGTTATTACGTTGGCGGGTGTTGCAGACGTCATTGAAAAGATGTCAGAGAGTTACTGCGTCGCCTTCTTGTAAACTAGTCTGGTAACTGTTACATCAACAAATAGGGTTAGCCTTTGCTTGAAAAGGGTGGGCGGGAAAATTGTAAAATTCCCAGCCTGAATTATTATCCATGTCCACCCATGAGAATAGCAATATTTTTTTAATTACTGAAAAAATTAGGCGATTAATTAGGTATTGATTAACACAATCGTTTCAACTCTGCCTGGGTTTAAAAACAGCCAACAACAAGGTAACTATGCTGCTAATTTGTTGGTTTGTTTGTTGTTATTTTTTTACTATCCTGTTTCTTTTGACTCAAATTGCACATGTATACAACTGAAACTGAAACTTTTTACTTGTAAAAATTTAGTGAAAAACCTAATAATCTTTAGTGAGTGTTTTCATGAACATTTACTCATTCTTTACTATTAAAATAAGATTTTATCCAGACATTTGGATTTTATAATTGCAAAATGGAAATATTCAGCTTGACCCAAGCTCAGCTTTGTTTAAGCAGTTTATCACTACAAGAATCACTGTATTAGATACACCCACCTAAAACAGACATGGTGATTTAACTTTGATTATTCTGAGAACATTAGTACTAATGTACTAGTATTTTGTCTGTAACACAATACAATTCAACAGCAGCACAAGCTACATTCTCCAGAATTATTCCTCAGAGTTTGAAAACCCACTGGACCTTATACTGCAGGACTCTTGTGTTAGCCTGCAGTGCTTTTAGCTTTTCATAACAACTTATGTGTAGGTATGTGTAGGTGTGTGTTGGTATTGGTAAACTCTACCTTCAGCAGTGGGTCGGCGTGTTGCAGGAACCAGCCCACGATGGCATGGCCGGCCTCGTGATATGCCACAGTCTTCTTCTCTGCGGGCTGTAGGACCTGAGTCTTCTTTTCCAGACCTGAGGACAAACCCAAACATCCCGGACTGAGACTCAGAGAAACATCAACTCTAATTTATCTACAATATCTACTGATGTTAGAGCTGTAATGTCTGCTGGTGAACACTGTGCAATATGAAAGGAATGAAAATTACAAAATATAATGTTCAAATTTAAGCTAAATCAGATTTATCAATTTGTCACATGACACTGACCTCCAATGACTCGGTCGATGGCCTGTTCAAAGTGTTTGCCGTTGACGGATGGGCTCAGGTATCTGGCGGCAATCAGAGCCGCTTCATTGCAGACATTAGCGATGTCAGCTCCTGATTGATTCACAGGGAGAAATATATCCATCAAGACACATCTTATACAAAAGTCACAGTGCTGTTTTCTCATCACCAGTTTAACTGATTCATCTAGTTTCCTTAAAACTGTACACGTCAATTTACAATTTAGTATTAAATGTAAATTGACATGTTGACGTGCTTATTGAAATAAAAATAATCCATTTTAATTTTTTGCTCTTTGCTTCCATCTGTTTATCTGTCTGCACCTTGGAAATAAAAATTCAATGTAATGAAATAATTTCCATTTATATAACATGTATTTAGACTGATAACTCTCATACAAAAACTTTGAACGATGGAAACATAAAATTGTTGTGAACTGTTACAGACCAGTGAATCCTGGTGTTGCAGCAGCCATCTTCCTGGCAAGATGGTTTTTGTCCATCGTTGGGTCCAGTTTGATTGGTTGAAGATGAACTTTAAAGATGGACGCCCTCCCCTTGATGTCTGGAGGACCTGAGACAGGAGACGTTCATGTAACAGAAGAGAAAAGCCTCAGTCTCAGACAAACACTCACCAACCTTATACATTTAGCTTGGTGTACCTGCGTGGCTCTTCCATTATGAATGTGCGTATGAATGGCTGATTGTAGTGTAAAGTGTCTTTACTGGTTGTAAGGACTTAAAAAGCACGATATAAATGTAGTCCATTCATGTTTCAGCTGAAAGGAAACAAGCTGAAGAATTAAAAAGGAAGCACTCTGATACTGTTGGCATTTGCTGCCTGAGATCACATTAACCTGCATTTGATCAAATAAAGGAAAATTGTTGTGCCTCTGCACCAGCAACAGCTGAAGCCAATATGTACTTGTGTTATCTGTCCATTTCTCATAAACAAATCATCTCAGGAATGCTTAAACTGAACTGATGACTAGAGATGTAAATAAAGGTCAAGTTACATGGTTGTTAACTGCATCTTGAAAAGTTGGTGTAGGCAAATAGCCCAAAGGCAGTTACACAAGTGGTAAAACAAGTTTGTCATTGTGTAACAAGTAACAAACTCATCATTCCAAAAGCATTTTAATGATTTACTAGGAGGAATTTTTTATTCCTTGAAATCAGTTTATAAAATTTGTTTCAAGAAAATATCTGATCGTAGAAGGAGTACATTTATGAAGCATTCTTCGGTGTCTGTTGATCACTCAAAGCGCTGGTGATGTGATACACTTCATGATATAGGAGTTACAATATATTGTGATACTGTCAGTAAGGCGCTGTAGTGCTAATTTATTTCATCTAATTTTAGGAAACCAAGTGATTCAAGGTTAACTATTAATTAAAGGAGAATCACATTAGCACAAAATCAAACATTAAAGATATTCAAAAGCATTGTTATTTTCTTATATTGTTTGAGACGCCAAGAAGTTAAGACAAACCAAAAACAGTCAAGTGACGTCAGCGGCTTAGTCAAGAAGCATTTTTCAAGTCTGTTCAGGATGTGTATTTGTCAATGCCTACTGTACCTATGTAGATCTGTCTGTCGAAGCGCCCCGGCCTCATCAGAGCAGGATCCAGGATGTCAGGTCTGTTGGTTCCAGCCAGGACCACTACATTAGTAGATGTGTTGAAACCTGCAAGTACATGAGATTCACATTTGAATGACCTCATCAAACTTCTAAGTTGAAATCAGGAATCAGACCCATGTTATGATTCAGCCTACCGTCCATCTCCACCAGCAGCTGGTTCAGAGTGTTCTCCTGTTCACTCTGACCACCAAAGTTCCCTCCTCCTCTCTTTCTGCCAACAGCATCGATCTCATCGATGAAGAGGATGCAGGGGGCGTTCTTCCTCGCCATGGCAAACATGTCCCTCACCTTCAGTAGAGAAAATTTGTGATGAACTGCTTTTATAGTATTGCTCTAGTCTTATCAACCAGATTCACCCATTCAACCCGCACAACTATATCTATCAAACACAAGTCACACTCTGCGGGCACAGTCAACAGGAGCAATTTGGGGTTTCACTAACTTGTCCGAGGACACTTCAGCATGTAGGCTGGAGGAGCCAGAGATCAAACCACCGACCTTCTAATTAGAAGATGACCCTCTCTGATTCCAGAGCCACACATGTTTAACGATGGGATTCTCTTAATGTTAAAACATTTCAGGTGTTGTAGACATGCTGTCAAATTCATTTTGAAGCAGCAGGAATATGGGCAAATTTTTCCATCTATCCATCCATAACACCTTAAGCAGGAAATTATAAAAGAAAACAAAAGAAACTAGACTACACATTCACCACAGTCGTCTGGAGCAGTGATTTCCTTCACTCACCCTGGCAGGACCAACGCCCACAAACATCTCCAGGAACTCAGAGCCGTTGACAGTGATGAAGGGAACGTTGGCTTCTCCAGCTGTGGCTTTGGCCAGCAGAGTCTTCCCCGTCCCTGGAGGACCAGATAAGACAGCCCCCTGGGATAACACACACAACAAGTTATTCAGAATGGAGTTTCAGTGCTCTGGACATTGAACTGCACAAACTAATTTATAACTAAGCCATGCTTTCACTCCACAGTTCTGTCCACCACATGAACAATCTTTTCTTGATATACACCACAGACTTAGATAACCCTAACCCACCATACAATCTAAACATGAAAAGGAGAGCCCTTTTGTTTTCTTCAGTATCTATCTCCAGTTTTCCCCAGGTTGCACAAATGGCAGAGGTTGAACAACTCGCATTAACTTTAGAACCTCTATCTGGCAATACAAAATAAGACTTATTACATGAGGAGGCAAAGAAGGTGAAAAGCTAGAGTGAGAGAAACTGAGCTTAAACAAGAGTGAACCTCAGACAGGCATACCTTGGGGATCTTGGCTCCAAGGTCCAGGTACTGCTGTGGGTTTTTCAGGAAGTTGACAAACTCCAGGATCTCCAGTTTGGCCTCCTCGCAGCCGGCCACATCCTTAAACTTCACGTCAATGCTGTCCTTCATCATTTTGGCTGTTGACTCACTCATGCTGAAGGGCCCGCCCCTCCCGCCACCAGGGCCTCCTCCCATTGGTCCTCGTCGCAGAGTGAACAACAGGAAACCAATCAGCAACAGGGTGGGGAGCATGCTCATCATAAAAGAGCTGCGAGGAACAGAGAAGAATAGTTATTATTAGGGTGGTTGAATGCAGATTGTTGCCAAGATGGAGATCAGTATCCACAACACCTGTGAATGTCTGTGTCAGTCCATTATGGTGAAGTAAAAAAAATACAAAATTATCAAAACAATTTGGTGGGGCACATGTTATTGGCTGCAGGCCGCCAGTTGCTAATCACAGCTGCAATTTATCTGAGGAGGTATGAGGAAGTTCAACTTCCACAGACTGCCCATTCAGGCCCCACTCCCACAAAGGGAAAAGTGAAGGTGCAATTCTCTAAATGAATGGTATAGTGATACAAAACAGTATAAAAATTTAAATATTTCATTGGAACCATGACATGAAAAGACGACTTTTCCAACATCTAAAGTGTTTCAATGTGTTTCTCTCAAAAAAAGATTTTGGGAAATGGAGGGGCGGGGGGAGGGCATCCTACAGTACAATCAGACCAATACCGTTAACAGGGTTTGTATGTTGAACTCACCCATCGCTCTCAGTGCTGTAGACTACAGTGGCTCGGTGGGACGGCTCCAGGCCGAGCTCCGCGTGCGCCACCTCAAGATTCCTCTCAAACGTGTCAACGCTGCCGATGTTGAACCAAACGTAGCTCTGCACAGATGGTTTCATTTTACTTTTTGATGTCACATAGTTCATGTAATGTTTTTTTACGGCACAATAACATGTAGCATCATCCAATATCTTTTGAAGGCATTCATAAATGTACCAAATATAATTTTGGGGGAGTTAAATTCACATCTCTTGTTCAATGTCAGATTTCATTTCAACGTCCATTTAGTTTTTTTTCTCACCCGCATCAGCATCAGCTCCAGGCACCAGGATGACTCTGACATACTGTTTGTTGATGACCTCTAAGCGGTCCACCTGGACATAAAAAAAAATAATTTATAAATCAGTTTTCATTTTTTTATTTTTTATGAGAAACTATGTATTTGCTTCTGAGAAATCAAGTCTTTAGCTGAAGATTTGTAGTAAATAGGAGACCATTAACATCAGAGCTCAAAGGTGATTTTGACCTGGATTCTAAATCCTGCCTGGCCTGAAGAGAATGATTGAGTACATCACAGTATAATTGTTCCTGCTCCTCACCAGGCCTCTTTCAAGGAATCGATGGACAAAATCCTTCCAGCTGATCTCCCTGCCGCTGTCTCTGAAGAAGAAGTAGAGTAGAGCTGAACTGACACCGGCCGCGGTGAGCGCCATGTACCGGAAATCCTTTTCATCCCACGGGAAGTCACCCTAAAGAGACAGGTGTGAATGTAAGTGTTACAAACAGGTTACAAGTTTCATTCGAGCGGCCCGTCCATTGTTAAGACATACTTTTATCTGAAAGTGTTCCTTGATCTTACCGAGTTCTAATTTCCCTACTGCTCTTTCCACATACAATATTGAGTTCTAGGCAATTGTTTTTCCTCTGTTCCATTTTAAAACTGTTGATTTTATGACTGGCCTGTTTTAATTTGCTGCCATTGTAAAGCCATTAGAAAATTACTCAATCATAGGTTTATTACAATTAGAAGGAAACTTGATGTCATCACAGCTGTCATTTTAGATTCCACTTGCATATTGAAAAGTTAAGTCTGGAGTGAGTTGAATTACTGAATGTTTAGGGTTTGTTTCACCTGAGCTAGGCATGTCTCTTCCGACTACACCTTGGTTAAGAAGACGATGCCTAATAACCACTGTCAACTCTTGTGTTAAAAAAAATGGCAATCAAAAAAAAAAATGTCTAACATAAATAAATATATATATATATATATATATATATTTTTTTTTTTTTTTAAATAAAAAAAGGTTGCCCTTATATATGGAGCTTATATGTAGCACATGTAGTTTGCCATTTTTTGAAGACTAATTATACTTACATGATTTTTGCTGTTCTAGGTTTATATCCTCATGGTTGAGTGCACTTATTGTAAGTTGCTTTGGATAAAGCGTCAGCCAATTGATATGTTATGTAATGTAATGCATGTGTCTTGAGCAGCAGGTCACTGGTTAGACGTCTGGCCAGCGAATGTTTTCTTTTTGACTGACAACCTGAACTGTTGTTTTCACTGACAAATATATACATTAAATGTGATGGGATTTTGGCTTCACAAACCTTC